>NW_028186468.1:879684-905338 GCF_003343005.1 Rhea americana | reverse complement strand
GGCTGCCAGGGGCTGGGGGACAACTTCCAAACTTCCCCTGGGAGGTGATGGAAAGAAATAGACTGATAAGAAAGCATATAAAACCAACCTCCAGCGTATCCCAAGACTGCGGAGGAAGGGACCCCCACCATGAACACTTCCAGCAAAGGGCTTGGGTGCTGTTAGCTGTAAACCTCYCCTCCCCCTGCAATTCCTCTTTTCCTCTTGAAGAAGGCTGAAGCCCTTGGCCTTAGGGCCCCGAGGGACCCTGGAGGGGCGAGCGCATGCCAGAGCAAAGAGTAGGGAGTAAGAAGGGTTATTTTCTTTTTATAGCTGGGTAGGAAGGTCACCTTTACGCATACAAAATATGAATTTCTGTCTTGTGCTTGCAGGAAAAATGCTTAAAAAACCATGACCTATGGCCATCCTACAGGCTTATAAACTCAGTTGGTACTTGTAAACATTTTTGCTGAACAAAAATCCTCGTGATATTGAAGCTTTTTTTTGTTATTTTCAGAGCTATGACTCAGCTGTCACATGTGTTGTATTGACAATACTACATAACCCTTCAGACAGAAGATGAATCTGCTGAAATAAAAACCTAAGCCAAGTGTTCCATCAAAACTTAAATTCAACAAAATCCAGTCTGAGCGTCTTGGCATTTTAACGGAAAGGATTCGTTATGCCTTTAAAAAAAGTAACCTCTTGTAGTACTGAGCATCACAGAGTCGTTACGAATGGACTAAACATTTATCTTGGACTCAAGTCCAAGCCTCAAGTCTGGGGAATTAAAAATCTAGATCTAGCTTGGATCTGACTTGGGGCACCAGGAGTAGAGCTCACTTCACTGTCACTTCGATTTGTGTTATGTTTGGTTATGTCTTGTGATAGTACTCCAAAAATATTTTCAGGCCAGCTGGATTGGCAGTGCTGGGCTTCTCATAAGATAGGAATGGTGTGACGTTTCAGGTAGAGATGCAATTGCGTTTCTTAAAGCTGGACTGCAGGAACAAAAGAAACAAGTAAATTTCTAAAACATGCTGAAATAAGTGATTCTGTAATGAACTGAATATTTTCTATCTATATGAGAGGAAAATTACAGATGAACATAGACGTTAAATGAATGGGCATCACATATATGCATGGCAGTAATGTTTCAATGGAAGTTTCTTTTTCAGAAAATAAAATGCTGATCTGTATATTTATTTTTTAGGAAGTAGAATGACAACTTTGTTTAGACTATTAAAATCAGCTTCTGGAACTTTGCTGAATTATGCTGAGATAGATTGTGGAYGTGTGTTTCAGAAGATAAGATCAGCTGTGTAAATAATTGATTTTGTACAGTATTGCTCATGCAACTTCCTTCTAATGTGCAGCCATCAGACATTTTTGAGTGGTGGGGATCATTCCATTTTCCATTTTGTTAGCATTTAGCGTGTGAAATGTTCTCCATGAATCAAGGCTTTTTGAAGCATGCTAGAAACATAGCAAACACCTTGTGGCAATTTTACAATGAATATATAACCCTGTCAGTTTTGTAGCAGCTGTAAATCAATTTTGCTTACATTTATAAGGTTAGGAGAAATACGAAGAAGAAAAGTCTCCATTATAAAGAAAGAATAACTGGAGAGGGGTTAGGCAAGTTAGTGTACTTGATAACTCTTCTTTATTCAATATTGTAAGAGTCTTTGTTAGTGTGTTTGGTAGTTGTTCTAGTAAGGCAGGAAGCGAACAGGCRTAAAAGAAAGTGGGCTGTAAATGTTTCTGATGAGAATTATGACCTTTTGATTAAGTATTTAAAAAGTATTCATTTCAAGTGATTTCTTTTTAATATTTGAGTACAATGTTATTTTTAAAGTGTYTTAATTTTTCAGGCCACTGGACAGATAAAAACATTGGGAAAAATCATATTTTGACTAAATGAATGATTTTTGTAAGTTTTGATGGYATTCATTCCTTTCTCATGATTAAAGGTAGACTTACTTGTACAAAATATCCAATTTTAAATAAAAAGAAAGTGGAATGTTCTGATTTGCAAATGCCAARGTATTCTTTTCCTTTTTTCACTTTTTCCATTTTACCCTAATTCCTTTGGCTGAGGCACTTGACAGATTTGACCCTCCCATGCCACAAAAAAGAATTTGGAGCACTTGACTGTGTACTTTGCAATATAGGAAATATTTGATATTTGAAAAATGTTGTCCAAATCTTGTTTTGAATCCATCTTGACAATTTTCTATTTTTTTACTTGAATAATTATTGTTCTGCTGTATCCATATGTCTCAAGTGAGCACATCTGGCATATGTGTGAGCCYTTTAAAGGATAACAAGAAATATCAGCATAAAACATACCCTGAATTTTCAAATGAACTTTCAAGTATTCAGTATGGCTGTTATAAATACCAGAAGTTTCTGAATGCTGATTATTTCTGTGTTTTCATAAATAAACCATTCTTTCTGAATCAACCTCCCAAGTTCTTTTGTTTACTGATGGAAGATATATTGTATTTACTTACAGTAACTGGAAGAAACTGCCCACTGGTACATGTGGCGCTCTCACTCTTTGGTTATCTCGCAGCCTGTTTGAGAACAACCTTTCTGGAGAAGAGCTCTCACCTGAGGCACAGAGGAGCCAAGGGAAGGACGATGATGCTACTGACAGTTGTCTTCTGGGGGGGGGGGGGGGGAAATGTGGATGAAGTAAGTGGGAAATTATATTCTCAGTCTGACAGTCTCAGCTTTAACTATGTATCTTTTTTTTACTTGGTAAACAGTATTCTTAAGCCATAGAGGTCTCTGATAAACTCCTCCTTCACACTATATTGCAAGCAATCGTAAGAACACAAGTCTAGATAATTCAATAATATTTTATTTTCTAGGCTTTAACTTATCATCTCTTTGACTCTTGGCACCAGCATGCTGACCTCAGATCATTTTTGTAGTACCAGGAMTGTTCTTTATACCAGAAGGGGCTATGTTGCTTTTTCTGTTATATGACTTGAAAAAGAAAGTAAACAGCATAGGAAAAATCTTTGTATGAAAAGATTAAGTAAGTATTCTCCTGGATTACTTTTTGTTAAAGATAACATGGAAGGTTGGCAAACCTCTTTGACATCACAGAAGGAGAGTTAGAAGAAACTAAAGGCCCTACGGATACTAAGTAGTACAAGCAGAAAAAATTGCCATTCCACTGCAATTTAAGACTATAGAAAAGATCAAAATTTATGGCTGAAGGGAAGATTAATGAAAGAGCTTACAGAAAAATTACTGATGAGGAAAAAGAAAGGGGCTAGACTGAAAGAGCTAAATCCTGTTTGGCAGTTGAAGCATGCAAGCATATAATGAAGCAAGTAAGAAAAAAATAAGTAATGCTGACTTCTAGACTTTAACTATTCCAAACATGAAAAACAGCAATTTATAAAAAAGGAATACAAAGGCCCAGTATAG
Organism: Rhea americana; assembly: GCF_003343005.1. NCBI lineage: Eukaryota > Metazoa > Chordata > Aves > Rheiformes > Rheidae > Rhea > Rhea americana. Next base: position 901,912 of record NW_028186468.1, on the reverse strand, counting down.
TGCTGCCCATCAACACTATGTTGTAGTGTATATAAATATATACTATATAGAGAAAATAAAAATGTGGTGTACAAATTACACTTTGTTGATAGATGTTCAAAGTTTGGGGGAAGAGCATTGCCATTTGTGATTATTCTTGACAGTTTTTTCCAAGAATACAGATGCTAACTTGAACTGTCCTACCTRTATTTCATCCAAGGCAATGTTTACATTCTTCTCTTCTACTTTCTACTTGCAGTTTTATTTAGGAAATTTTCCCTTGCCTTCCTGTCTGAAAAACAACCTTGAAATATTGCAAGAATGAAAAGGATGTCAGTGCCTTTCAGCCCTGAGGATTAGCTTATTTCAGATGTGGCTAAAATGATCCATACRCATTAAGAAAAAAATTCTAGCTGCAGTAAAGTTAAAAGCAAAATCTTGACTATAACAGTAGCTGATGTTGACATATAAAGTCTGAGTCTCACTATGATGAAATTCTGACCCTCTTCAAGTCAATAGGTAGTTCACCCTTTAGTTTAGATAAGGCCAAAATTCACTCTACAGGATTTCATCTTACATCTCCTCTACACTGTGTATTCTGAGCTGTAAAGTGGTGTGAACAGAATGATTTATCAAAGCTCTTTTATATTGCAAGAGAGCCACGTGCTGCCTCCTCCATGAAATCCCTGAGCTAGGTCTGTGTAAGCTGGCACATCTGAGTGGTGGCATGGGCTGCCACGGTGTGCTGCAAGGGTCCAGCCTGGGGCCTGGAAGCATTTTGATGCTCTTCCAGGACAATTTAGCTCTGCTGAATAGCAAGGGTAATTAGCCTGGATACGGTGCTGATGCAACTAAATTATTATTAATTATTATTATTATTATTTCTTATGCAGCTTATTCAGAGTTTGGGCACTTCTTCATAGTGCTGARTTGCACTGGTTGGGCATGCTTCAAAGCTGCTCCCTGGGCAGGCTTTACCTGTTGTCTATACAAGTAACCAGAAGCTATTCTGTAACAAATGTCAGTCTTCATTTCGTAGGGGGTTTTATTCCTTGCCTTTCTCACCATATGAACTTTCATTACTTATTCCACAGAGCTTCTGTCTTTCATTTGACCTCGTCTGTGTCAGTTGAGCTCTTCAGGATGTTTGTTTAGCCGAATGAGCATTGGTTAGATGTTACGGTAYATTTAAATGCAAACAACAGTTCAGAGAATTCAGAGGCATGAATTAAATCTGCTGCACGGATGATATAGCATATGTCCTCAGATATAAATTTTTTGAATCTTCTGTGCTTAACAGCTTAACCTGCCCTTGGAAATTAGGAAATTTACAGTGGCAAGATACCTGATTGCCGTGGACTATTCTTTATTTCACCAGGGGSAGATAAATAGAACACTAACATGGGACTTAAAAGTATGTGCTAAAGAAAACACTTAATTAGATATAGTTCAATTTTTATCTAGTGGGTGTTAGCTAAAAATCTTCCCGAGATCATTTATATATCTGACCTGGGACAACATTGGTTTTCAAAAACAACAAGTACTTTGGAGATTTTCATTTGTTGATGGGACCGTGGTTTAAAGACTTTTCTGAAGCTTTTGAAGGTAGTATGTATGTGTTAAAACTACCTCATCGTCAAAAATATGAAGGGATATTGGATAAGATAAACAGCAAGTCTTTAAACTTGAGAGTAGGACTATGTCTTCAAGTCTGTAGGGGGTGTGCTAGCTATCAAAACCCAGCTACCTAATCTGAAGAAAGAATTTAAAGCTGTAATACGAATGGAAGAGGTATTTTTGCTGAAGAGCTTTATATGATGAAACTGGACACACATCAGTTTTTACCACTTACATCCACTATGCACCTACACAACAAGCTGTTCCTTTTGGTTTCATGCTGAAGATTTTCACRCTSCTAAATGCTCTGWAGGATAGCCTGAAAATCCTGTAGTATGTTTTTGATATCACACYAGAGGCCAGACTTTAGCTTCAGAATAAAAGTAAATGAGCAGGCTGGAGGGAAATAGTTTGTCCTCTGGTATCACCCTGATACTGAGTTAGGCTGAACCTGAGCTCTGCTTCCTGGACCCTGGGAGCTTGGAAGCGCTTCTAAGACCCTCAGCACGGACATAATTTTTACTTTACTGGTATTTACCTATTCTCATGCCTTAAGCAGTTTGTGCAGAGAGAAACAAAAATGAAGCTTGTCATAATTTTATGAGATTTAGCAGTACTGAAATTGGTTTTAGAATGTAACAATTTTTTGTTTAACGAGTACTTTTGAGGTTTTGTCGGTGAATTCACTTCACTGCTTAAAAATAATAATAAAATTCAGAAATGCAACATTTATGATAGTGTTAGAAGGAAACTAAAGATAAGTCAATTGCAAGACTGAGCTATTGGTTGATTACTTTTTAAAATTTTATGGACTAGTGGCTTAGTCAGGAAAAACTCATTACACAAGTGTTCTCATTCTATAGTCGTAAAGATAATGTTCTGTGTAGAGTTCTTAGCACTGCTGTAATGTCTTGTTTAAATCTGCTTTGTTTTGATAGATGTATTTGAAATAGCTATCTCAGTTAAAAAAAAAAAAGAACTGAAGCACAAGTTATTAGTCTATAATTTTAAACTATTTAACTATTTGAATCTAGGTATCTTTTTAATGACATTAAAAATACTTGACTGAGTAACAAACACCTACCAGTATTTAGATGGCTTATTCATGATCATCTACTTTTAAAGTGTTTTCAAAGGCTTTTTGAAGCTTTTGGGGATCCTTCTTGCTTTTCGCAGCAAATGATAAATATTATCAGTAAATTGATAGATAACTGATAAATATTATCAGCATAAATTAAATACTTGAATCAAGGTGTAGCAATAGCAATATAATATGTGATAAAAGCCATAACTTCAGTATCCTGTATATCAGAGTTGTCTGGTTTTCTCAATAAAAGTACTTGTTTCCATTCTCCCCTACCCCCCCACTCCTCTTTTACCAGAGCGATGCTCTTAAGATCATCCATCTCTAACTCTGGTTCATTTAAGCCCCTCAGAAACCAATCAGTTCTGTCAACACATTTCAGCTTTGGAAGTTAGTTCATTTTAAACAAAAATTGCCTTTCTCCTCATGAAGTCCCCATTTCAATCCTCAAAAGACATTTTTCTTCCTTATGAAAGTGGTAAAAAAAGAAAATACTTTTGAGTAACTTCTCTCTCAGAAGTAGTGCAGGAGCAATCACATGAGCCTAAAAAAATAGGAAAGAAGAAGCAGAAACAGTTCTACTCTGCTAAGCTTCACATGTAGCTGTCTGGAAATGAGAAAAATGCCAGGTCCACTTTATCACAGAAAAAGGATGAAACTTTCAGAGGACAGCCATAAGGGGGCAGCTGTCAGTGCATTCTCATTCATATCAATGCTACTGTAGAACAAAACAACAGATAAGAAAGATACAGCTTTTATTTTTTTTTAATTTAAGTGACAACACAACTAAAACGATATAATCTGTTTTTAATGCTGGGGCAGTCCTGATGTTTACAGAGCATACTCTGATCCAAACCAAATTTAAAATAATTGCAATGTAGCTAAAGGAATAAAGGTAAACATAAATGTTACTTTCTAGTCTAATAGTCTCACAGCAACACTGCCTTATTGCTTTCCCATTCACTCTATCTGAKTCTCCTTCTTGCATTTTTCATTTAGTCTTCTGGCTTCACTCTGTCTTGATTTCCTCTCCGTCTCTGCTAACTCCTGCGGCAAGCAACGTATTGACCTTCTAGTGACATTTTTTACAGGCACACTGGACCCAGCAGTGTAAGCACTGAGTTACTGTCCTATCAACCCAAGGATGAGAGATATGAATAGATATGAATGGTAATGCAAAATCTATCCAATACTGGTACAGGAAATCAAAGCAGTCCTAAGGAGGTATTTTGTTTGCTTTGTTATCATTACATAAATCTACGTGTACCAAAAGATGCATAAAATCCAGCTAGAGTTTTTCAAAACAGTTGATGTGCATTATAGGTCTGCTGGCTGGTGTCTTTCTATGGCCCGTGGGCAAAGAGCAACTATAATAAGCATTAAAAATTAGATCCTATTTGAGTAGGGATTTTGTTTATGTATTCTTTCATGTGGGCATTTTTTTTAATGAAGTCTGAACTCTTCTACCAACCGTGAATTAAGCAGCCTACTTGTTTTCAAAGTCTTTGTGATCACARGAACCCAGATGGCAATTCTTAGCAAGATAATTTAATTCTCACTACTGAGCTATCTATCTGTTTAACTTACAGTCCCTGGGAATTGTGGGTTTTGCAATTAGTCTAGCTTCCCCGGCTACACAATATAAAAAACAGTCCTTCCACTAATATATTTTATATACCACTCATGGAGTTGTATCTTAATTACAATTAAGCAGATTTCCATCTGTTTATGTATGTATCTGACAAGAGATTTTCTTTTCTTTTTGCTATACATCGCTCCCTAGGTTTCTAGGTTTCTTTCTTTAATARTGGAAAAAAAGACAGTTACAAATTTAAAATATCAGAAATGTTTGTTTCTGCTTTAATGAGTCTTAATTGATAGGGCTCAAATATATGAAGAATTGCTTTTTTTCTTCAGCCTGTCCAGATTTCTTTGATTTTTCCAGTGTCAATTTTAGTTTCAAAGCACCAAAGTTCCTGAAGATATTTTTGGGAGTGTAAGAAGTCCTGATGATTACAATCTATGGTAGAAAATTTACATTTGGGTAAGAAAGATTTTTAAGGCTTCCACTTAAAATGATCTCCCTTTTTATAATCCTACAGAATGACAGACTAAGACAGGCTGAAAATAGATCAAATGATTCTTTCATTTCTCAGTTCAAATAAAAAATAACAATAAAATACTGAAGTTGATTTGAAAAATCACACAATGGTAACTTTTTCAGGTTTGGTTAATTTGCCATCTGTTATCTGAGATTTTGTGTTCATGACTATGTTTGCTTTGTATCTTTAAATGCTAGACAATATTCTTGTGTTGTTTTTATGGAAGCAACAYTCCCACCAGGACTCTAGCTTTCAAAGAAACTTCAAATACTGAGACCTGTGATACAGACTATGAGAACTGTCAATACTGCATCACTGTTGTGGTGGGATGCATCCTATTTACTCAGTAACAGATAACTTTTTGGCTCTAACTAAGCTTAGGATTTATATAAATGATCCTGATGAGTCAGACCCTGATTCTGCAGTCTTGGTTCAGTAGAATTTCATTTTTGTGACTGGAACTGAGGGTTTCAGTTAAGTATTACTAATCTAAAACCGTTAATCTCAGTTGCCCTGAGAAGGAAATAACTTGAAAGTTTAACAAGCATGGTAAAGATGCATGTTTTGCAATTGTTCACTGGAAAACAAAACTTTCCTACCATTTAGTATGGTTAAAAAAAAAAAAAAAGGTCACTAATGTTCGTGAAAGAAGTTGATTACTTGCAAAGACAATTGATGATTATTTAAAATTCTGATTCCCAACAAAATGCTTTCTAGAAAAATGGACACTGCACTGAGGAACTTTTGACATACATGTACTTGAGAATAGACAGAATTGATTTCACATTACTTTTGATWGGCAAAAATAGAATGGTTTACAATMATRTATGTTCAATCCAGTCATTTTAACAATACAGGAGAACCTTGATAAGGTGGCAAACCAACTTAGGTGAAGCCCCTGTCTTGCCTGAAGGGGCTCTCAGCTAGGGTTAGGTTTAATAGAAGTCTAGGCACTTGCAACAAAACTTCCATGAATATGAGGAAATTAAAGAATTGTGAAAAATTCTCACTTAAAAGATTATCCAACGATAGAAGAGCTTTCTCATTTGAATTTCCCTCATCACAAAATGGGCTTCTTGTAGGATTGGTGATGACAAGTAATAATCTTGTTGTAAGAGTACCCTTCTGGAAAATGGGAAACAAAAGATCCATTTCTTCTCAGTCCCAAAATGTTCCAAAGCATGTGTCCAGTCTCTGTGGAGAACATCTTAAAACATGACCAGCAGGAACGCACTTTCTCACTCATTGCAGCTCATCGCTAYGAAGCAAAGGGCTTTGTAGGGTGTGAAGGAGAAAAGACAAGTAGTAGTTTGTCTCTCTAGTGGAAGGCAGAAAGGAGTTTTTGATCCCTGCTCCTGCCTCTTGTTCGTGCATCGTACATAATGGCTGGATAATGTCAAAGAGGCAAGATTTGTAAGATGTTGTAATATTCATTGATAGATGAACAGGTAGAGTTGAAAAACATCGAGCAGGCTTTCAGGCATGTAAACCCTTTGTCAAATTCGACACAGAGGTGCCAAATACCCAGGGAAATTAGGACCAAGTGCCCTGGATATAAGCAAATTGTATTAAGTGTAACTTAAGGAGGAGGAATTTGTAGCGGAATCTGTAGAGAAAGGGACCTGGGTTAGCCATAGTGAAAGAAATTATGACRTGCATAAAACAGTTTTCCTTCCTGTTTGTGCTATTTAATTAGATTTTTTTTGGTCCTACACTTGTCTTTATTCATTTTGTAAATGTCCAAGGAGACCCAGTGCTGAGGCTAGGGTTCGAAGTCCTGCTCTGGCTGTAGAGTCAACTCCATGCCGTTCCTGGGGTTGTGTTGGCATGACTGGGGCTGCACTGTGAGCAGGGAATAATACTGGGATGGGGGCAAGAAGACAGAGGGAGAAAAAAGAGTAGCGGGAGGGCTGAGTGAGTTTGGAATCATGTAAGCRGGGAACTGCAGTTGAAGAGGTCAGGGATGTTGGGATTGTTTTCCGAAAAAGCTGCTATGTTCTYGTCACTGTGTTTCAACATATAATAAAAATGCTCTCATGTTTTGTATTACGTCATTATGGCTTGCATGCAGGTTTCYTATTCCGGTGAATGAAGGTAGGAGAAATATTGAATATAAAGAGAGSAGAATAGGTTTTTTTTATTATTATTATTTATTTTCTTGACACTCTGAACTGGTACACTTCTGTAAATGTCAAAATGAGAAAGAAAACAGACTACACCCGAAAGCTTGCGTGAAAAAGATGAAAATCTTTAAAATGTGTGTGACATTTAAAACACTAATTATAATTGCTTTAGGTTTTTTTTTTTTATCATTTGAGGAAATACTTAARGTTTAATAATTGATAGGCAACTATACAAAATGACAACTTGCTTCACTTTGTAATTTTCTATTAAATCAGTTTTGATAAGAAATGTCTGTTCCCCAAAAGATAAGCACATGGAATCTCAGCCTGTACCAATGTGTGCACTTGTAATTCACCTCAGGTAATTAAGGAATATTAATGAAAGAGTAGGACAGTGGGGAATCAATTTAGGTAAAACACTCTGATGAATAACCATGTGCTTAAGGTTAAACAGGTACTTAAATGTTTGCTGAATCTAGATCAAAGGACCTAAGGAGATGCTTAGTGCTGACCTTCGATACAGAATGCAGAAAAGAAACCTTTGCTGCAAGAAGAAAAAAAGGAGTTATTTTTGCTCCTCTTCTCCCCCTTCCTCCCTGCCCCAGCAGTTCAATTTTATTCGGTGCCTGTTGCTTTGCAGTGCAGGCTCTTCCCTGCRGGATTTGTGGAACTGCAATGCTCGTGCTCCATATCCCCCTTAAAAGGTGATAGAGCCAAACGAAGTTTAAGTCAGGGCAGATTCTGACTCCTGAAAGAGTAAAAGAACACAAATGAAAAGAGAAAGGATTGGGAGTGGGAAGAGATGGAAAGAAAGGAAAGAGAGGAAAAGMGAGAGAAAGAGACACAGATTGTAAATAGTTATTTGGGAAATGGATAATTTTTAAAAGATTCCAATAGAGAACTGTATTCCTTCAAGCTGTTTTGGGTTGTTTCTCAAGATAAAGCTTACTGCAATTCACAGTCAGTGTTCAGATGGACATAATCTGTTTTTTCTTAAAAGATGGACAACATTTATTAATGTTACAGAYGTTTATGCTGATTTCTGGGAATTAGAAATGAGCATGACTTTAAGAACTKAGATGCTAGATATAAACAATTGCCTGGCTCTAACCACAAAGGGAAAATTTTATTCCATATTCAGTGGAAATATGAACAAAATGGAAACAAAGGGGAACCAGTAAGAGTTCGTTGTTGCTCAGTCACTTTGGYAGAGAGAATTCCTGAAGCTTTCAAACAGTGGCGGGTGGAAAAAAAGGACATTTTCAWGCAATAGGATACACATAATGCAAAATCAGGATTTAATAGCCTTTAATCCTGGCAAACGAGTAGGTGAGCTGATGTCTTTGCAAGTCAAACTATGACTGCAGAATATCTCTGCTGTATTTCCTGAGTGGATGGAGATACCTCATCTGGTGGCACTATGTTGTTTGGTTTTCTTATGTTGTTACATTAAGTATTATGAAGGTAATAGAACACTAAATCGCTTTGTAATGAAGAAATATCTTATTAATTTATTATGAGTAAAACAAAAGGAACTATGTTTTWGTGTAATACACTGGGTAAAGGCTCAGTAAGAGAGGTCTGTAATCACTGGCTGAGACCTCTCTGTGGAAGTATAATAGAAGCGTGTAGCATAATAACAGGAAACGCAGCTGATTACTGCCTTATATTTCCCTTTTGCAATGTAAGGCTGAGTTATTCTAGAGAAGGTGAAGGAGAGTAACTTGCAGAATGGCTCAACTAAGAGCCTGTTAGGTGGTTCGGGTAAATGTCAAATTCTGATCCTTTTAGAGGTTTGCAAAGTAAACCAAACCCTGACGAGGGATCGCAAAACCTCCGATGATCCAAAAATCAAACTCTCAAGACAAGCCCCACCTTTTGAGTTGGAAACATCCAGCACAATGGGGAATTTTTCAATAGCGCCGTTTCCTGTGTGGAAAATCAGAGAGCAACACATGCATATAGACCTGTGTATAAACATCCATTTTCTGACATGATTAATACCGTTCTTCATTACTCCATGTTTTCTTGTAGCTGATGGAGGAAGTGGTTCAGTTCATTGTGGGTTTTTTGAAAAATGTTGCTATGCAGTCAATTTTGTCACCGGAGCTCAGTTTTCAATTTTATTAAAAAATGTTTATAGCATTTGTCCTTTAAATGCTGTTGGAGGATGAACCRTAGATCGTGTACTGCACAGTCTGCRTGTCCCCATGTCATGTAGCACTGCAGTTCTAACTGAAAATGCTGMGTGTTCTGTACAGTTTTAAAGTCTGCACCACTTACACACTTACTGTGACATAAAAWATTTTTGTGTTAATGAGCTTTCAACAATAAGCAAATTCTTATTCTTATRAAAAGCTTCATAAGCTTCCGCATATTATTCAACACGTGTTGAGGTATGCCTATATACGGATATACATAAATATATGTACTTATTTTAATGTATGTATTTAATGCTTTTCATGATTTTATCCRAATTTATATATAATTAACTACACGGAGTGTTCAATTTCTCCTCTCAAACAGATCAAAAAGAGGATTGATTTAGGCATAAGTGGCATAGCAGAAGCAAGGCATTGAGGTGCACTRACTCTTCTAGTGCGATATCATAGAAAATGGAATAAACATGGACAATCAAACATGATTTTTTGCTTATTTCATTGATATAACAGACAAAAATTAATATGCAGCTGTGGTTTTCTAATCTAGATCTGAATTGTTACAAACTGATGAGCAGGATAAAGAAGATACATCAAGGGACCCTAGTCTCCATTTTCTTTTAGTGAAAAAAACAAGAAATGATCAATTCAGTAATAAAGTGACAATTTAAAATGAATAAAATACACAGATTATCTAAACTGTCAAATTCACTGCCTCAGCTAAGCTAAACAGAAGTTAGTATAAAACAGGCATCATGGATTTTGACACAGCCTCAGTCAGTAGTTTAGGAGAAAAGTATTTTTACATGGGATGTCTTCATTTGATAAACTGTCTCTGGCAAAGACCAGGACCTAATTTTTAGAAAAGGGAAAAAGAAATCCAATAGTGGACATTTATTCCTATTCAGAGTGACTTGGTTGGCTCATGCCCTGAAGAATGATGGCTTGTATTAGATAACAATAATTTGATATAACAGGTCATTCTTTTTTTTAAAAGAATTATCTTTTCTTGCTAGACAGAAGTATTCAATATATCCAAGTCTGACAGTAGACCTTAAAAGAAAATATGACCAAATTAAGTTATTTTTTTTGAAATTTTGGTTTATGGGATACAAGAAAAAGATTTTATTGTTTCTCTTAAATCAATATCTGTAACAGATAATAACTATTCATAGCTCTTGGCATATAGAAATTGGTCCAACAATTAGAAACACCAGTCACAATTAGGTTTGATGTTTCACACTATTATAATGAAATTAGTATTTAACTTTTATGTTCAGACGTCGCTATAAAATAGCTATATATTTTGGGAAATTACTAATGTAGGGTATCATTTTTGCTTTCCTCCCTATGCTGCAAGTAGCATCCAGTATTACTAATACTGGATGCTTTGAAAAATTACTAATGTTGGTTGTACACAGAAGAATCAGAATGATAGATGGGTAGGAGGCAGTTACAGCCAAAACAAAACTTACTTGCAAATTTCTTTTGACTTTTGAGCTGTAATAAAACCTCTCTGTAGAGCAGAATTAATTTTATATATGTTACCAGCAACGGAGATCCCTGTAGAAGTTCAAAACGATCAGTATTTATATGCTAATCTGTGAATTCAAAGCATAAGTATGGTAACTTAGGAATTATACAAGCCTGCATGTATAAATAAAAAGAAGCATTGAAATAATTTTAATTTGAAAACATTTTATTTGTAATACGGATATGTAAAATGTTTAGTAAATACAGTTTTGGAGAGAGCTCTAAAATCTAGGAAACTTCATTTATTATCTATTAAGCAGTATGAGAAATCTTCCCCCTACCCTGACCCTGGAGCCCMTTGTCCCAGCAAGTTTGATATCTTGCCAGAAAAGCGGGATACATATTGATAATTAATAGTAACAAAATCTAATATGACTTGCAGGAGTGATACAAGTAAACAGATAGGTGGCATTTTGTTTTTCACTTTTATCACTGATACTGTCACTCTCAAAACCTGATGCTACATTCACATTAATAACCAATGCATGGTTTATACTTTGACGGTCAGAGTTGGGGCTGCTCCTCAGTGTCTCCTCCCACTCCTCTTCAATCCTGGATTTTCCTCTCTTCCTCATCCCCCAAAAGAAAACAAGGTAAAATCCCCAGTTTGGGGCATTTTAGTCGAGCAATTGCATCCTACCACTGGCTGTAGGCTTGGTCAGACCACCAGGGTTAGATGTAATTTGTAGGATTTTCTCTATTAACTTCATTGTTTTTTGGAATAGGCTCCATGACCAGTATKTGTGTGTGCTTCTCTCTTCTGTTCATGTTCAGACTAGCAATTGCCCTCATGCTGCACCGGTTGCTGGTGCAGGCATTCGCATGTACCTCCTCRGTACCTCTGCTAGGGCTGTGGAGAAGATTCTGCCGGACCCTTTGGCAATTTTGATGTCTGAAGACAATGTTTTCTTTCAGTGATCTGCCAGGTAGAGTCTTCCACAGCTCTCCATAAAGCAATTTATGTTCCAGATTATGCTTATGGAAAAAAAGAATGCATACTATTTCCAGATATGAACAGGGGCCATTACAAGTATTACGAGTGATTTTCATCATGGAACAATGAYGGTTTTAATTTTATAAGTTAAACAAGCAATTTTAATGTCCATTTTCTTATTATAACTAGACATTTTACTGCTGGGCTTTAATGCTGATGCCTTGYGGATACATCAGTAGTATGAAGTGCACATTAATCAGCATTGCTGCAGTGCTGCTTCTATTTTATCATTTAATTAAGTGAGAGAAGCAATGATGTGCTGGTAACAWAATTTACACATTGAGATTTACACTGCCTGAGTAGCTCTTGCAAACTAGTTCTGCTAGTGTGGAGTTTCCTTTTGTTCACTTAGGAAAATTCAATAGCAAGACTTTGTCACATCATGCCCGCTAAAGTCAGAAGTCAGTGGTTGGATATTGTCATCTCAGGTTGCACAGTACAAGAACTGAACACTTCCGAATCCGAACGGAATCTCAAATCTTTAAGTATCTGCTTACTACTCAGGAAGACTGAAAAAAAGAATAAAGATAGGAATACAACAGTTGAACTAACAGGGTTACCACAATAGTGCCTCTCTATCGGTGTACATAAGAAAGAAAGGAATCGGCAAATAAGAATTACCTGATAAATGTCCTGGGAAAAATACGGCATTTTTCTGGTTATAAAAAGCAAGATATCGTAGTTATCTTATTATGCTTTTGTGAAGAAATTATGATTAATTTGTAGCTATATTACAGTTATATAATGTTTAGTTCCCCCCAAAATTGAAAGTTTACTTAAACCATCAAAAATAGCTTTTTTAAAAATTGAAAACATATTGGAAATAGTCTTCATTCAGAATTGACTAAATAAAAAAAGGGAGCTCTCATACAGCAGCCAAGATCCTAAACTAATGATACATTTGAAGGATACTGAATGCAAATGATAAGTTTTCATTTAAGAAAATACCTAAAATGGCTATTATTGTCTAACTCTGAAAAATCCCTCAGCATTTTCTTATAGGGCCCCAAACCAAATTTCTGTGTTTTTTTTATCAAAGAAAAAGTAGAACTATTTCTGAAATGTTTTTGAATTTTCATGCTTAAAATATTTGCTGTATGCAACCTCTACAGAGCTTTCTTTTGAAAAGAACAAGCACTATATGCAAAATCAAATATTATTTTTTTTCTAATTCAAATTTTTTTTATTAATGGCAGTCAGTCTTGAGGAAAGGCAAAACTGTAATGGCACGTCATCCACAAACTCTGAATGAGCAGAAAATAATGAATGATTAAATGCAGGGGCTCACTGGAATGGGGGAGAATTCAGCAAACCAAACGTTAAATGTGATCCGCTTATTTTTGCAGGATTTTAATAAATGAAAATTGTGAGCCAGCACAAAAAGCCCCTTATAGTTCTTGGTGTCAAATGTATTTGAAATCTACACACTTCTGGGGAATGTGATGGTACCGTTTGTACCACAACCTTGATGCTGATGTAACTATCTAATGATAACCTGAGGGAGAGGAAATTTTGTCACCGATGGCCTCTATAAACTCCRAACAGCCTTGGAGATGAGTTTGTCGCTTGTGTAGCAGCGATGAGTGCACACAAGGTACACTTGAGTAAATCCACTATTTTAAAAGAGAACACAACTCATGGAGTTACTTATGAATCCTACTCCCCAAAATTTATGGTAGACCAGCATAAGGAGGTGTTTTATAGGGAGGTCAGACAACTGCTTCTCATCCCTCATGGCTGACAACACCTAGAACAGAACTCCAGAATTTTTTAAAAAATTGTAAGTTGCTGCCATTTACTTGCTTTATACAGAATCAACATTTTTATTAACCAAAAAAATGAATTTATCATAAATTCCAATGCWACTCTGTGATTTTTCTGCATTAATTCAATTACAAAAAGATAGAGTAGTATCCTAATAATTAATGATAAACTTTCCAGTGTGGTTCAAATACATCTGCTTTACTGCTGTACCAAGGGTGACCAAAGGTTTTATGTAATTACAATGCCTCTATTATTTTGTACTGTCTCTGAATTTCAGTTATCACAGTTGGATATCTTCTGCTCAATGAGAACATTTTTTGTGTTTAGCCACAATAGGACATCTTTGATTGTTTCCTGATGATATTATTTGGGCTTTTTTTTTTCTTTTTTTCTATTTTTTTTTAACACTAAATGATTTGGATTTGTGACATCTAATTTGATTAGTCAGGACTCATTCATAGTTAACAGCACTGTCTTTACAGTCCAAGCAATATTTTATACTTCAAAGTACTGATTTCTTTCTTTTTCTTTTTCTTTTTTCTTTTTTTCCTTTTGACTATCTGTCTACAACTGCTAACTCAAACCAGTGTAGATAAGGTCATTTTATATTTCTTTTTGAGGATGTCAAATTTATTTTCAGCCTTGTCAAGTTCAGCCTTCGCTTTTTCTGTCTGTGCTAAGGGGACATTTAGTGTAAGTATGCTTCTGTTGGCATTTCTTTTTCTGTCCCCTTTTTGACATATTGCTTTTTGTGCCGGTTATTGCTCTGTGACTGCCCTTGGTTAATTTTAAAACAGAAACTATGTTCTTTGTATTCTTCATTCTCTCTCTTACAACCTTTAGTGCAATCTTTAAAATCCCTTACAGAAAGGCGGATATTCATAGTATTAGGTTTGCTGCTCTTGTTTCACAAGAGCTGAACTGAGAAATCAGATTGGAGGCATCTTGAAAGGAAAATTATGTAATTCTGGCTCAGGATGTGGGAAAGGTWTTGTAACATTTGTTAATCTCTGTTTATTCTTGTATTTTGAACAAAAGAAACCACTCAGTAAAAATCTATCTTGTTCTATTAAGTAGTATAGCTGAGATGCTTAAAAATTCTCTGAGAAAAACGTGACCAGAACACCACTTCCCATGTCAGTATGGGCAAGTGCATAGTTTGTGCAGTTTGCAATGAGAATGCATATATATATATATATATATATATATATATATATATACACACACACACACACACACATATATATATGTATATATATACGTACATACACTTTTGCATTTGTGCCATTCAGCTACAGATACTGAGATATGCTGAGCTAAGCTTATCTGTGCCACGCTGAAAGTGGCTTATTGCTGTWTTTTCCTATACTGAGCATCCAAAGTAAGATCGTGCTCAGTTACTTGGTACAAATAGCGATGCCTAGCAGCCAGCCTCCTGCTGCACTTAGCTGCCCTTTAGGTTGCCGTTAAGGAGACGAGGTAATTAACGAACCGTGTAGCAGCTAAGAGGTAATTACGAACCCCATAGCAGCTAATGGATGGGGAGTAATTTGTTTATTCTGTGCTTTGGGGGATTGTTTTGGCCTGTCTTCAGGACAACAACTTTTGTGATGGTGCGTTCAGCAAATTAATGCTTTCCTCTGGGTAGGGCTTAACGAACCCCCTTGTGATAGACTTTAATACCGGTTTTCTTGATGACAAGGAGCAAGCTGTGAATGTCACAACTTTGTTCTTTTTCACTTTGTTTTCATGAAATTGTATTTCAGAACTTCACAACTGACCTTGAAAATACAGTTGTGCCCTAACGTTTTTCTTCTCCTCTGCTGGGCTTTTGCCTTTACTTGGACAGACCCTTCCAGAGATGAAACTGTGAAAACTTCACTTGTTCCCTTCCTGCTTTCCCACAGCAAGGTCTTGTGACTCTGTCCTCCGTGAGTCCCCCAAATGGTAGAGGGAGACCCCGAAATGGCCACATAGGAACACCTATGGGAGCTGCGACATGGGGAAGATCGGCCTTTTAACACTAGCTATGTTTATTTTTGCAAATAATATTGRTGAGAGACTATTCTTTAGCCCTAAGGGAGTGGGCACTCTTTTCCTCTCTGCTACTGAGAGCAGCCAGTGGCGTATGCTGTCCCCTGACCTGTGCCCACGCCTCATCCGTGAGCATCGTCGTGGGCCAAACCTATGCTAAAAGCTATGCTAGTGATTAATAGTATGCCTCATCATGGGCCCTAATGCTGTTTAATATAGTAGTACAGAGGTGCTAGTATCAATACGACTTAGAAACTGAATTACTTTACCAGTGCTTAATTGCTTGTGATGGTGTGCTCTGTATCTTGAAGACCATCCGGGAAATTGTGACTACTTTTTAAAAAAAGAAAGGGCATCTTTCCAAAATCAAAATATTTTCAAGTGATACGCTCTGAGATGGAGAAAAGAGCTTACACACTGGAAGAGCTGGAAGTATATCTATCATTTTAGACAAAGTTCCTTGAAACTGCCTGAAGACATGGAGTTCTGCAGCTATATTGATGCAAAAACTCKACCTAATGGCTCTACATCTCTCTGTTCGCTTTGAAATGGATAAATTGTGGAAGTTTTAGGCCACAAGTTCTTAATCATTCTGTTCATCCTATTACTTAGTTGAACTTATAACACTGATCAATGTCTCATGATTMTTTTTTTGATATAAGATAAAATGTTTCCAGGCTCATTATTTGTAGTTAGACTATTATGGATCAAATGTTCTTTTACTAAAGTATCTTTTTAGAAGAAGATAGGCCTGTAAAAGCTAGAAGGCTTTGAAGTAACGCATCCCCAAAACTAAAAGGAAACTTGTAGAAATTTGTTTAAGAAATTCAGTGGTAAAACTTTTAAGGCTCTATCCTCTTGGTACTTCTATATTTTAACTGAAGAATAAGTACAGATACTGCTAATTCATTCTGAAATCTTTCTCTGCCTGCTGCTCAACTGAAACTGGATCCAGAGCCAAGAAATTGGATGTAAAACACATTCTTGCTTTTGATCTGAGCTCTGCAGTGCCATGTTGGAAGCATAGCTTAAAGATTGCCACCTGGCTAATTTAAAGCAACATTGAATTTATTTAAATAAAATAATAAACAGGAACCCTCTAGGATATTCTTCTACTGGATTTGTGATATTGATCATAAAAATTACTTTGCTGTACTATTGTAAGCAGCTTTTTCTTATCTATTTAAATACGCATCTACAGATTGATCTAAAGGGAAAATTATACAGTCTGCTGCTTGCTTGTTTCTATGAAGAGTTATTGATTTTTCTTATATTCATTGTAAAGCATCTAGCCTACCTGTGGTTTCTAAAGCACATAATGACTGTAATGCCAGTGACTGAAAGAKACTCACTTAGGCTTTGCCAGACACAGAGCCTCAGACCTTCAAAGCTGGAATGATTTAAGTCAGACCGGGCTAACAACAGCCCTTTGCTGTTAATCTGCTGTTTTTGCCAACCTCTAGTCACGTACGTTGGCATGTTTTCTAGGTGTTTGAAAACAGATCTCCCAAAAAAGAGGATACGGATCATCCATGAGCAGAATGTGCAAATGTCTCAACCCATGTTCTTGCCACAGATGGATCAAAGTCCGATTTACTGATGCTGACTTATTTCATGCCTTTGCTGAAAGGAGTGTTTCTGAATGAATTTTGTGTAGGCAGTACTGAACTGTGTAGGTACTGGTTAGATGAATGTTCACGCATTTTTCTGTATAATTAAGGATCAAATGCACAGCTTATCATTCAGAGTGGTCCTGGGGATTCATGGTACTCCCTGGCTTATGCTGGTTTTCACAAGCAGCCGTTTCTACTTTGCTTCTTCTCTGGCGGTGTACTTTTTATACTTAGGATGTAATGAAATGTATAAATAACCCAACTCTAATATGACAAGTTAGAGTCATTTCTTGGAGACTTGCAGGGCCAAGCCAGACAATTTTCCTCCGTTCAAGAAGGCTACCAAAGAAACTGATATAATAAATCCATGAGGGAATGGGAGTTATGCCCTTACTGCCAGTAAATACATCTAGTTTAAAAACTGTATAGATTTGATTTTCCCCACTGTCATCATATTCTTCCTCCCATCGCTTTTTATTCTACATTTCTGGAAGCTCTGCCAGTAATTTCCCATTCTTCACTTTAAAAATTCCTGTAGTAAGAGTCTGTTGAATGGATGGGCCTCCACAGGTCTCTCCTCGTGTGTTTTCTCTGAGATGCAGGGGGAGGCCGGGTTTCCATCCTAGTCTCTCAGCCCTGCTTGCCCAGCACCCGCTGAGTCTCCCTGGGGACGCTGGTGGCTATTTTGCAGTTGCACAGAGTTGGTAATTGACTTTTCTTTCTAAATTAGGGCAGTCAGTAGCCCACAGGAGATAAAAATTTATATGCTGATCCACATGTTCACCATTTTAGGTTTCTCCACTTCTACCTGTACAAGGCTCTTTTATTATGTAGAGTATAAATCAGAACTTAGTTACTGTTTAGTGGCTGTTTGTTGCAGGAACATAAGCCAAAACGGTACAAGAAGTGATCGTTACTGGACTTTGTGTTCATTTACAGAAGCAGACATTTTTATATCTAGAAACCTAGAAAAATATAGTTGGTAGGTGGTTTCTAAACCTCTTGCTTAGCCTTTTCATGTCCAAAACACAGATGTAATTCCTAAATTACGTTTCATCTGTATGAGCTGGTGGTAAGCACTATTAAATTAAAACATCAGTGTGTCGTAAGTCATCTGTTCCTACTAGAAAAGGTCTGTGATGCTGATGAAAATGACAGGCTCGTTCAGCCCTTGAAGGGAGAAAATGTTATATTGAATAAAACATCTTTAATTTCCAAAGTGACAGAGTATTTCCCTTTTTACTCTATAGGGAAACCAACCCACTGGTATTCACTGGAAGACCTGCAATCATAGGACCTCCTTCAGCGGTAACTTTAGACATAAAAATAACAATGAAAATTTCACACAATCCAATGAATCAGTCAAAGGAAAAATAATTTAAGTGTATTTCCTTACTAATCTCTCAATCCATTTGATTTTCATAAAATTTGAATGGTTTTTAAACTTACTGCATTTCTGATGTGTGCTGCCAGTTTAGTTAGTGAAAAATGGAGGAAATCTGTATGGGTGGTATTATTTTTCAGGCTCTTTCTACTATCTAGAACTTGATCAGCTTTGTATTTTCATTTTTTTAAAATTATTGCCATCATAATTTCTGGGTTAATAACCAGAACTAATGCATATATTTTGACCCATCTTAATTTCTATAGCATTCTTTTAATCTGGGTATAGAAGGAGGCACAAAGGAGATTGATTATTAGACTGATTAGCTCTATCCACTATGCTCTGAGATCAAACATCCTTCCAAGTATCATGAGTATCTTTCATGTGGGATCAAATAAAAAATAGTGGTGAGATGATGTTTTGATTTCTCAGATTTACCCTCTCTCACATTCTCTCTGCTTTGGTTGCCTGAAGGCTGGATCATTGCCTAAGTGCAGCAAATTGAAGTTAAGTAATGCATTTGTGAAGTGTATTAAGCCAATCAGGATAATATAACTGCTATTCTGCATAGTATTCTTTATCCACACTTGATACTCATTAACACTTTATACCGCAAGCCCACATGTCCTGTCCATGTGAGACTATCTAAATTAGGAGGCTTAGAAGACTTGCAATAGCATGCGGAAGCCTAAGGAATGGGTAAAATAATTGTGCTAGCCTACCACTCATGCGTATTTTTATTGCTCAGTGTTTTACTGGTTTACCTTCTATACGTGTAAACTGCACTGACTTTCTTTTGTTCCTCGTGAGATCACTGTTATGAAGTTGCTCTTTATTAAACCTGAGCCTATTTCCATCTGTATAAAATTACACATTTAAATAAGTGTGAATACCAAAGGAAATTACTTATTTTTACTTCAGTCTCCTTTTGACACAATGTTCTCTTCTAATTCTCCTCACCCTCTATTTTAATTCTGGCTGATGAGTTGTGTTATATGCATGGTAGAGACAATACGTGAAACGTGGTATTTGGGAAAGGATCCTATGCAGCTACATCCAATTTTTGCTTTATTTGAAAAAGAGTGTGTATGACTCTATGAAGCTCTGTCTGTGTTTAAAACCCACTTGTCAAAATGTGTACGCAAGTAGGACTTTTTGTAGAAATTTTATTTCTGTGAAAAAACTGCCCATGTTACTAATCCAAATTCTTAACGTTTTTGGTGGGTCTTTCTTTCAAACATACAGGAAGATCAAAGCCCGTATGTCAGGTTTTTGATCTGTAGTTGGGCAATCCCACATCAACAATAAACTACTTGTTATTTACCTACTTACATTTCTTTTTTTAATGGCATCTCTCTTGTTTAACATATGCAAATGTGGAGAAACTGTTATGGGGAAAATTTTTCTAATTACCATCCTCTTGTAAGGAGGGCAAGCTGTGAAGTGTTTTACGCAGCTTTACGATATGAAAATATTTTTAGTATTCTAGAAGTTACTCACACATRCTAAAAAAAATGTGCTGAGATGCTTGAGAGAAGCCTTTAGTTCTGCATATTTCACGTGATTGAGTAGAAATCTGTAAAAAGTTTTATATTTTWAAAAAAGGTTTGGATGAGGAAATACAGACTGTGGTAGACTGACTGCTATAAATCAATGTGATGGTGGTTTACCTCGGAGTGGTCTTCTGCTAGTAACAGCAAAAGTCTCATTTACAGAGCTACATGGTCTTGACGCACAGCTGGGACTCCTCTGAAGGCATATACTCTGACCAGAAATTGGAAGGTAGGTGTTCCTGGGTGTAGTAGGTTATCCATAGCCTCTCTGCTATCTTTAAAATAGAGAATACTTCCTTCTATTCCTGGGTAGTTCTAAGTACTAAAGATGCATGAACACTAAATGAACATGACTGAAGTTGTTTGCTATATGTTAAAAGGTAAATGTCACAAACTTCATATTTTTTTCAGAATTATTTGGCTTGCCGTTACAAAAAATTCTTAGGAATGTATCTACCAAAGTCTTTTAGCATTAGCCACCATTTAATTACTGAATACATTGAATCATTTCTGATAAACTGAAATTAAACAGGAAAGAAAATTTCAACAGAAACTGGAATTTCTTGCCAAGTAATGTTCTACCAAATAACACATATMAATTTAAGATGTTGTTATGGGCTCAGAGCACATCACTCTAATAGTGTTTGCCTGTATTTGTAATTAATAGGTGACCCTGAGTTTGGTGATATTGCTAGGGATCAGGTTATAAGCATTATATTTCTCAGTGTGTGATTTGTGCAAGATCATTTGAATTTGTAATTGCTCTAGTAGATATCACAGCCTTTAATATGGCAAAGCTGATCAAAAATTAGTCTAAAAAAAGAGTAACTCTTTTTTTAGCCTAATTCTTGGTGATCATCAGGGAGCTGTCTATTCTCTTGCTTAAATTCAGTCTTTTTTTCGAGCTGTGTTATCTCTCCAGTTTGCCTTTATTTACAAACAAAAGCCAAGGGAAGTCAATTTAATATTACAATGTTTACTCATAAGTGAAAATGAATGATTTCATGCTGAGAAGATACAAATGGCATAATGAGCTTCAAGATAAAGAAAAGCTACCAGTTGTCTTTTTTACATTATTAATATAAGTGGAAAATGAAATTGGACCTAAAATAGACTGTACAGCCCTTCGGACATCTTCTTGTGCTCTAGCACCGAAACCCTTAGTGTTAATAACATTTGATGAAGAAAACAGTACTGGGCTTGACGTGCTACTTGCAGTGATAGAAGGAGCTCCCTGGAACACCCACAAGGAAATAGGATATTGCCAATGTCTTTTAAGTCCATTTATTAAAAGAAAATTGTCTAGTGATTCAAGCACCAGAAATGTATCAATAGAGACAGCAGTACAGAATAAGCTATCACTGATTATCACTACCATTAATCTCTCATGTTAATGAAATCATTAGTTATTTTCATGTCAGCTGAGATAGGACTATGGTGACCTTCATTATTTGACATTGATCAGGAGGGTGTTCATGTCCAAGAAATCAATGAGTAATGAGCTAATCTTCTCAAAATGCTGGGCAGTGCTAAGAGCAACAGGGTATGTCAAATTTGCAATAGACGCTTTGTAATGTTTGGAAAAAAAACAAAAGCAAATAGTAGAGGAAGTAAACTACACAGATGAGTTTAGAGCAGATGGTCATTTCTCACTGTAGTTACATCCTGAGCTATAAATGTCCATGTAATTTAGATATTACTCTATGAACTCTTTGTAAGGCTCGGATGACTTATAAATCTCTCTCTAAATTCATGGTAGAGGGAGATCAGTCCAAACAACTGTGCAGTCCTTTTTGGAGCAAATAAGGGAAAGAGCTGGTACCTGAGGAGCTGCAGCAGAGAATGAGTGAAAGAACAAAAAACGTTACCGTGTGTTTCTAAGCTGTTTGCATACTTTTATTACTACCTGTTCCTATAAAAAATAGAGTAATGTTCTCTCAAGTAGCACTACGTACAAAGCTTAATGTTTCTTAGCAAATGAATATGAGTGTATATGATGACCATTGATTGTACTGCTTTTGCAGGAGTTACAGTTTTTGTGTGCTATAGAGGTTTTTTTTTCTCTCTTAGAAGATATGTCTGAAATTGTATAGTAAGATAAAACCCCTATTCAGAAACATGTAATCTGAAAGAAGAAAAAGTAGCTGACTATAAGTTATTGTAATATACCAGAAAAAAAAGAATTCATATTAGTGTGCTTTGTTTAATAATTTTTGCATATGTCAGAGTTATCTCCAGTTGGCCCACAATCAAAGTGCAGATCTGATCTGCCTCACTTTCTAAAAAAAA
>NW_028186468.1:782942-879674 GCF_003343005.1 Rhea americana | reverse complement strand
GCAGAAACAGAGCTTCAAGGGAGATGTGAGGGAGAAAAAGGGAGAATAATGGTTCTCCCCAAAGGACCTGGGATACCTGTGGGAAAAATGGAAGTGAAAATATTGCAGTAACAGTGAATGCTGAGAAGAAAGTTAGTAGAGGTATACTATGGGATATATTACGAAGGGCTTTTTTTATTTTATCAAGTAAAACATCTTTGAAAGTGTAAATAGCTTTTTCTGCATTGTTGATAGTCTAATACTGTCGTAAGAGATGCCAGTGTCAGGAGGACTGAGAGTTTAATCCTCAGGTGCTATCAGTTAAGTTTACAAACTTAGACTCTGGCTTTTAGCAACAACCCAAAATATGAAGTATTGAAGTTGCCAGAGGGGCTTAAYAGGGATGTTCCTCCCTATTTTATCCGGTCTTCAAGTACGTTGTGGAAATGTATAGGCCTCATGGTGGCAGCTTGCTCCTATTCTGTCTCTACCATATGATTAACATTTAGGGTGGCTGCTTTATACAGTTCCTTTTTAGCTGGGCACGTTAAGAAGAAATGTGACTGAAAGACAGGTGGGAAAAGCCCCTGACCCTTGAATTATTCTAAGCTCAGGAATCGCCCTCTCTTTTTGCATAATAAGTGTTAAATAGAATTTCCTTAGCTTTTCATCTTTTCCTTTGCTTTTTGTACAGGTATTCTTTCTTTTTAAGGGAGAAAAAARAATAGCAAGAGACCTCTCTAAAACTTCTGTGTGCGTGTATATTTTTATATTTATATTTACAGGAATATACTGCATGGAATGCYGTGTATTTAATTTTGTAGGAAAAAAAAGTCTTGTCTTTTTTGTGTTTAACCTGCTTTAGCAAAAAAAGAGAAAAAAAAGGTGTTCTGCAATATGAGAGTGAATTACCTTCGCAATCTCAGATTTGCAAGATTTCAGGTATGAAAATAGTCTTTGCTSCTAAGTAGTTCAGAGCAGGGGGAGATGAAAATGGACACAAGTACAACTGGCTCTTGAGCGCTGACTGAGCTGTCCCTGTCCAGTCTGTAACTGGTGAAGAAGATGGGCGCAGAGGTACTGTCCGTACCCTTCCTTGCTCCTCATGCAGGCCAGCCATGTCATAAAGAAAGCGAGAGAAAAAGTTGGARAGCAAAAATTGTGCTTGGGCCTCTTGTTTCCCTTGTAGGGAAGTGCATGATCTTGCCTAGAAGCGGGTAGAAACAAGCACTTGAAATGCATGTCACAGACAAGGCTTGAAAAAAGGGTAGAAGAGTCAATGCTGCTATAATTATTCTGGTAATAGTGCCAGCGGTAGAGGCAGACACGGATGTTGGAAGTGTAATTATGGCGGTGACTGTAGCAATAACAAAAGCACTGTAACAGCAGGCACGCACTTTTCTTTTTCCTTCCTTTAAACAGAGCCATCAAAAGAAACAAATGACTTTTTTTTTAATGAGAAAGAAGTGTTTTGATTTCAATCACACATCCCCTTACTACTTTCCCTGGCCTTAAAATTATCCTCGGCCTTAAAATTATCCTCTGCCTTAAATTATCCTCTGCCTTAAATTATAAGATTGGGCAGGAGATGATGTTAAAACTAGAGAGACTCCGCCCTCTAGGTAATAGTGCCTGTATAGACAGTTCCACAGAAATCAATAGCATGTGGAAATATGGAAAACTTTACTTAATTGACCAAGCTTAGTCAGTTCACTGTCTTTATTTGGGTGATGCAGATGCATGAAATGAGGCAGTTTTATGGCTAAATCACTTATTTCATTTTTTTTGCCATTTTCCCTAGTTGCCCTGTTTACTGTTTTAGATTGATCTGTGGGATCATGAAAGAGCTATGCCTTGGAGGACAAACAAACCTTGAAAGAGGAATATTTAAAATCCAAAAGCTCAAAGGAGGAATAAGTAAGTATGTGAATACTTACTATGTTCATCTTATGGAATAACTCAGAAACAGGCTTGATGTCAAAGCACACTATAATCAGCTTCAGCAATTTACTACAGGCTTATTTGTGCCCTATGTTGAAGAGTGTGAGCAAGAACACTGTTTTCCCTGGATTGGTATTTTGAAGCAGTAACTTTTATAGTTGGGAAGGAGATGTATTTTAAGAGCTGGCAAACCTTTTTCCTCTTTGAATGCTTTTTATATGCATGAAGGAGGTAATAATTTGATTGATATTCATTAACTGTGGAAGAACTTGCAACTTACTTAAGGAGGCAAGTGAGAAGTCAGTTGAGTTTCTGCTTTAAAGTAACTGAAAAGCCAGACACTAAAGCCCTGGTAAGCTGCAGAGAAGAAGAAGAAATGTTGCAACCTGGCTGGGGCAGCAAATGGTCATTGTAGATATAGTTGGTAGAAAATTTCTGTAATTGTAATTTTTGCAAGTAGTTTGACGTGAAGGTTTAATGAGGTGTTCATGACTGGTTGTTTAAATATCCTAGAACATCATAGGAAAGAAGAGCGCTCGATGTAAAACCTTTTGGTTTGGGTGGTTATGGCTCTTACCGTGGTTATGGGTCTCCAGATCTCTCTCGCTGTAGGTTTTGATCTATAACTGATCTATCTACTGGATCTCTAATAACTTTGTGGTTTGTAATTAAAATACAGAACATTCGAGAACCTGCATGCCTGGAACTCTTCCTGCTTGGGAAGGCTGCAAGTCTTCATAAGCATGACCAACTYTTTTAGAAGCATGCATTTCTAATTGAAATGTGAGTTCCGCATATGGTCTGAATTGCTTTTAGGTTTTTCTTTCTTTGTTAAAGGAAACCTAAAGTAAACAACTATTCCATCTACTAAAGGATATGTTTTTCAATTTTTAAAAATATTAATCATATGACTATTTCCTTCCATTTGGGAATATAGATCCTGATTAACTTTTAGGATTTCTGTGCAAGTGGACTCACAAGGTTTGCTCTCCCTTTTGATCTGTTTATAAATCTTATATTCAGTAAGTTCGCATACTTTATGGGTATCTGAAAAATGGCATGCRACATAGGTAAGAGCAATCTGGTTTTAATTGCTATCTTCTTTAAACTAAGAAAATAGTTCAGATCTTGCATTTTTTTCCAGATTTTTGCCTTTTTAAAGTGCCTGTGATTTTCATGTAATGGCAAATGTAATTTAGAATTTTATAATTATAATTTAGAAAGAACTTAGTAAGAAGCATTGGAAGAAAATGTGTCATTCTTATTCTATTTAAAAATCTCTGATTTTTAATAGCATATATCATAAATTGGAACAATTTATATACATAGCAATTAAAAAAAAGAAAATCAGTTGGAAAATTCTAAATCTATTGTTAAAGACTTCCTCCAGGAGAGAGTCATAAGTGATAGAAACACAAAYCTGATCCAGGAACAGAGAGTAATAAAGTACAGATTCTTTGTGTCATTATCCAGTGATCGAGTAGATCAAACTGATTAATTTGCTAAATCTGTTAGCATAAATGAGTGGTAARCAAGTGATAGAATTACTTTGAGAATACTGGTTCAAATAGACTTTACTGACGATGAAAAAAATAAGCATGTATCTTGAAGAAAGTATCTAACTGTCCTAAAGGAAAAGGAAAAGCGCTTGCTGTCATTAGCAGCAAGTTGATGTCCTTTCTCTAGTACAGGTGGGTTTGATTCATCAGGAGAATCCCCTGGAAGGACATTCCTAAAGAGGCTTTTGCTGTGAAAAGGTGGGATCCTGGCTTTTGTTGTCTGTCTTTCTGCTCATGCAACCGTGTTTTGAGACTTTACAAAGACTACTGCATATTAAAGAAAAAATATAGCTCTTGCATTTATACTCTTTCTTTGACCTGAATTTACATTCTTTTGGCTTAGGGTCTACACTGCAGCAGGCCAGAAGGAGTTAACCTTGGTAGTAAATCTTGCAGAAGTAGCTGTTTCCAGTATCTTCCTATAAATAGCCTTGTGTTAAAAGCTGTACAGGGTGACTGTCACATGCATTTGTAATGAGCACACCTTCTGCTTCATTATATGAAGATGAAATACATGGAGATGGAGGTTAATCTGTCTTTGCTGTAGAGAAAGCAAAGATATTTTCTTCAATTCCTTATCGGTAAAGATGTCTTAATCCAGTAATGAATCACGTCTTCTGCTAGGAGAGCAGTCAAAATCTTTAGGTACAGATTTTAGTTGGGGAGTAGATCTGTATATGAATTTAGGTGACTGTGCATGGGCATAAGAGGGAAAAAATGCCAGGTATACTTTTAGCTTGGATTAATTACTTGCTTCTCATGGAAAAACAGCTTTAAAGACAGATTGTGATGAAGGGAATAGGTAAGGAAGGGGCAAAGCTTATAATTTTTACTCTATTCATCTGAGCCTCCTCTATGTAGCCACTGCTGAAAAAGGCCAAAATACAGTATGCTTCCAAAAATAAGGAAGAATCTGAAGGGCCTTTATCATTTAGATTTGTCTGAGTCACAGTGATTCCCATGGTTTTCTTAGGGTAATGTAGCTTATACAATGTGTATGACCACTGGGCGAAATACAGAATATAGTTATTAGTCTTGATGGGGTTGCAACATTCCCGGGGCTTTCCTTGCATGCTGTTGTGCTAGACAGGCTTTGGGTATATTCTGAAGAGGATTGTATTTTCCCTTTGATTTCTTGTACAGGGAACTACTGTAACTGCTTGATGATGTGGCAGTTGTGAAATGGATCTGCTGCCTATCCATACTGAGCAGCAGCAGCAGATCCTCAAAGACTTCCTGCATGCCCGTGCTCAGACCGCATGTTAAAGAGGTGATTTTAGCTTAAGGACACAGACCAACAGGGCAAAGTAACGGCTGATCATATATTTCAGTCCCTACWTTTTCGTCACAGCACAAACACTTTCATAGTCTTCTTTGTGCCCTCTTGGCCTTTCTGCGTCTCTGTCAGACAGATGAGTGCAYGTTAAAAGAGTTAGAAGTATGTCAGGATGACAGAAGGATGTAGAAAGGAAAGTGTGCACTAGATATGTGTAAAGTGCAACTTATTCAGAAGCCCTTAAATAATATCTACAGAGAATAAAATTAAGATTTTCACACACACTAATAGGACAGGATTCCAAACATCATTCTGTGGATCAGAAGGCTTCTGGTGTCACAATTTGAAAAAAAAAAAATACAAAAAAAAAAAAAAAAAAAAAAAAAAAAAAAAAAAAACAACCCCCCAGCCCTGGAGAAATATAGTAAAAGCCCACTGTTTTAATGGCTTTGTTTCTTGAGTGAAACTTACGCTTTTGCAAGCTAATGCAATTTAATTGCTAATGCAATTAAAAGTTGCTTTATTGATAATACCACGAACATTTTCATTGTCCACGCCTCCAGGAAGAGAGGGGTATTATCTTGTGTCCAGACTGATGGCTGTCTTGCTGATGAGATTATGGCTACCATGTGCAATGCATCTGAAACAGGAATTTTCCTTTAACATTTTAGCTACTGAAATGATTCTGTTTTTAGAATACCATTAGAAAGAAGTGGTTGTTTTTTCATTTAAATACAACTCCCATTATTAATCCAAGCCATCTCACTGTACCCTATTTTTTCTCAAGCTTCTAGACCACATTTTTTTGCTGGCTACAGAACTACAGARGGCCAGATTCTCTCTGTGAGAATTTTTTGGTGCAATGTCACTGGTTTCCATGAAAGGGGGAATCTATTCACACTGGTGAAAGTTTGGGTTCTTCACTGGTGCTCTGCTTCTCCTTTTTACTGTATCATTTTTTCCCATTGTGTTTTGAAGTATTACTTACTCTGCAGTAATTTTTCTATTAATGCAACTTCGTTTCAGGCAAATCTATGTTTAATTGTATGCTGTCTAGATGTTGAAAAGAGGCAAATCAGACACTGTGTCATGCAGAGCTGCATGATTTCATTATTCCTTCTGCTTGCAAATGTGTCCTGTCAGCTAATCTGGATTGGAACTGTCAGTACGATTGCCCAAATTGGCAATAAAGGGTGGAAACAATTGCTATGTTGGAARTCAAGCGTAATAAGCCACAGTCTAGCTAACAGTAGTAAGTTGCTTCTTATCATTAGAAGACAGATTTTTAATCTTTTCTGAAGAAGCAGCAATGCCAAAGAGAGGGCTAAAACTGATCTGAAAGTAACCATCCTGTGGTGCCAGCAAAACAATTTATGTGGCATACTCAAATATGTTCTGGAAAGCTGGTGAAATTACCTACAACAGGCAGCCTGTTTGTTTGGCTTCAGCAGTGTGCAGTGGATCAGCCATCAGCAGTGGTAAAGGACAGGAGCACCGTCCCCGCACATTTACGTTGGGCTGATGTCCTACACAGAATCACAGAATGGGTGAGGTTGGCAGGGACCTCTGGAGATCATCTAGTCCAACCCCCCTTCTCAAGCAGGGTCACCTAAAGCATGTTAGACAGGATTGCATTCAGGCGGGTTTTGAATATCTCCAAAGGAGACTCCACAACCTCTGTGGGCAACGTACACGCATTGCACAGATATACTAGCATTTCTCTGAGTATGCTGGAAACAATGTGTTCTGTTTCGTTGGGAAAGAATAAGCTTCCTAGTTTTCCTTTACCAGTTGAAAAGTCATAAAAGCTGCGCTTTGTGTGTCTATCAATGGCAAGCAATAATCATTGTTGTAGGTTTAATTGATATACCTTTTCTGCTCACTAGATGGAGGTATGCAACCATTATGAAGACTACTTTTCCTGCGTCATGTACCATAAAATGAAAGAGATCTCTCTGTGCTGTTTGCAAAGCAGGGAGTATACTTTATCATTGGAAATATTATTCTGGTACCAAATTGCTTGACCATAACTCAAATACGTGCCACTCCACAATCTTGTATCAGAGTGAACGTCACTTGAGTCACCTGAGTTGATTTTGATGTATTAAATGAAAAAAAAATGTAGTATTTAGATATAATTTAAGCTGAAGTATGTTTTGTAATCCACTTCTACATTTAGACAAGCATGAACATTATTTAGGTCATCCATAGATGTATGTATATACAGTAAATTACTGCATGAGCTAAGGGAAAAAAAAGAGGAACTTAGACATGTACATGTCATACCTAATATATGGTATGGAATCAAATGCATTATTTATTGTGTACCATTTTACCCTGGCAATTACGAAAAGCAAAGTTGCATATTTTACAGAGTGGTTTTATTTCCTCTGTGCTGCATCTATATCACCATGCAAGAAATCAGAACATAAACATTTCAACACTGACTTTCAGACAATGCTCACTTACAATCACTTCTAGTTATGATATCTTCTCAATAACGTTCTTGATCTTTATCTTCTGTTACCTGTCATGYGGAGGAAGGCTACAGTGCATGCCTGAGCTTCTTGGGAGATAATAGATTTTAATTTTGTGGGTGAAACTAGTATATAAGTCTCTTGTATTTAGCTAAAATGATTAATTACTCACCACCCTGACCCTTCTTCAGAAACAGTAGTGTATATACCTTGATAGTCTAGGTAGATATTATTACCAGGTTTACTATGAATGGAGTTAGGCAGGCGTGTTGGAGTTAGGCAGGCATGTTTACTGTCTGATCAGCAGTGTTTTTAAACACAGTACTGGAATCTTGATGTTCCACCATACAGACGAGTGGTACGCATTTGGGGAGGTGAGTCTCCCTAAAGAGTTAAAGCTGACTGGTACTGCTAGAGCTGGTGGCAAAAGCTTTAGGGGAAGGTGTTGGCAAATGGAAGAGAGGATATAGCACTGATTTAGAAATAGAGGACTTGACTTAACTGGCTCTGTGGTTTCACCCAGTAAGTGAAGCAGCTTCTCTCCACTCAGTATGCATGTGTAATAATGGATACTATGGAAAAGATCATAACAGTAGGACAAGTATACATAAGTACTTCATTTTGTATGTGATTCATGTTTTGACAATTTGTAGGAGTCCTGAAAGAGAGGTTGTATCTGCATTTGTGTTTTATTCTTGAATTCAAGAGTTTTTATTTTAAGCAATTATCTTCTGGCCTTCACACCATCCTGTGGCAATGAGGTTTGTGATTCACTTACTGTTGTACGGAAAAATATTGTCTTTGTTTTCAGGTTCTGACACTTCATGAAACAGTAAATTGTTGCTCATTCATCACCTTCATGCCATTCCTAATTTTGTGTGCTTCAGTCATAACCTCCTTGCGATATGTGCATGGTTATGTGGATGGAGGAGTAGATGTAACTGGAATGTGGGAAAGGTGGAGGGATGGAGGATGTATTATTGGTGGAAAACTCATTTAGTTGGAAGTACTCTGAACAGTTGTATGCATCTACCTGAAAGGTGTTGGTGATTGTTTGTAGACACTTGTGCTCTACATTTTGCAGGACATTAAGTTACTGACTTCTCACGTGGTACAAAGTACTTTGATCTTGCAGTCAGGCTGAATCAGTCTCTGCAGAGGTTAATGGTATGGTGCTGCTCAAATTGATAGCAAACCTTATTACTGCAGTAAAGCCCTAATCTTTATAGTGATTTTTAGGGAGATTTCTTACCAATCTTTTTGTCTGCAACACCTGCAAGAGGAACTCAAGGAGTAAGAAATGGGACTTAGTGTTTATTTCTGTTCTCTCGTTGCCAGGATATCTGAAGGATTTTTCTCGGAGATGACCACTACCTCCTTAAACTGTTGGAGCAGTGGAGGTTGCAAATYTCTTCTCCTCTTAGTTTCTCCATGAAACTTTTAGCCATTTTGACTTCTGTGATTTTTTATTGGCTGCTGCTGTTAGTTTGGACTAGCCCTGTGCTTTCATTCCAAGCATATCCTCTATCTGTGAGTTGAGTATTTCTGTTTGACTAGAGAGGAATGTAGACTATTCTTATTCAGAGCTAATTTCTTGAATAGACTTGACTCCAGTGATTATTACATGCAGTAGCTGCACCTTGCTTTTCTCCTTCAGCTTTTGTTGTGCTTCTCTCTTTGATTCCTGCTTTTCTTGATTTGCATTCTGTCTGCACCCCTGTTGTTGCCTTCCCTCACCTTCCTTTATGTAAGGTAGAATATTTCCTTCCACACAGCTGAGCACACACAGAGGGAGCATGTGCCTTCAGCCTTCAGCTGCAGAACCCGCTAATGTTTGGTGCCAGCAGTAATGGGTGAGAGCAAGTTGCTTGCACTCTGATAGCGATGCCCTAGTCATACATATAATAGCAGCTGTGAGGAGTGAAGCATACTTGCAGGAAAAGACAGTCGCAGGGAATTTGACTTTCAGATGTTTTACCGACTATGACATATATATGAGCCTTCTTTCCCGGTGCTGAAGCAGTATATGGATCATAATTTTGAAACAATATATGTCTGGAATCTAATCAGGGACAACTGAAAAAACGAGAGTTTGTTCAGATTTTATAAAAATACTTTTCTCGTAAGTAAGTGGAATGACAGGACACTGCCGGTAGGACTTTATTTGCTGGGAAGGAYGTAGCACTACAAATTATCAACAGCTACAATGAAAATGAGTCTATTGAGATGTAAATGAGCTCATTATTAATTTCTCTGAGCTTCCAATTTAAGTTTTGAATCACAAAAATGGCCCATATATGAGAGCTCAAGAATGGAGTCCATAATTATTTTCATTAATCTAGTCCCTCTCTGCAGAGCAAGCTGAGTGTCTGACTGGCAGGCATTCTCAGGGAAAAATGCCTGCAATGCCCACGTGCAAAATGTGTTAATGCTCAGCAGTGAGGACTCCAGGCTGTTGCCTTCTATGTGGAATTCCTACAGAGCTATTAAAAATTAAAACCTGCTTATGGGCATAAAAGAGGAAATGATCACTGGGGCATTCAAGGCATTATTAAGATGTAGGCAAAATTCATTGAACTTTATAATTTAGTAAGCTGATTTTTTTGAAAATCACTTTTCTGTATCTGTGTATCTTGATGATTGTAAAGAGCCACTAGAACTTGTAAAAGTATGTCCAGTGCATTATGTGTGTTTGAAGAGTCTCTCTGTAGGAAAGTATTTTTGTTGCTGTCTTTGACTTCAGATTAATTCAGTAGAGAGCTTCCAAAGAAGAAACCCTTTGAAAACTGTACTTTACAGGGCTTGAGCTTCAGCAGGAGTCAGCTCATGCATCTCCACTGATTTCAATGATACYGTGCAGATTTATAGCAAGTTTGGCCTTTCTCATTTAAAATAACACTGGGTTTGGGAAACAGTATAAATAACTCTGTGCTGTTGTAACCTCTTTTTACTTCTGCCTTGGTAGTTTTTGTGTGTTCTGTGTGTATACTGCAGACCAGAAGACCCTTTTTAGTTGCAGTATTGAAATAGTGGAGGCAGGTTTTTGTTTGTTTGAATAACATAAAAGTCATGTTTAGAGTATTGATGCTACTGACATATTGTTTTCTAGTCCCTGTGTCTGCTGCTTGCTCCTCTGAGTGTGTGTGCACGCATATGTCTGTGAATCAAGAAGTGTGATGTTGATTGCACACTGTAACTCAGGATATATGCCAATATTCATTTTCAGCTTAATCTTGTCTTCTTAAAGAGCATCCTTTCATTTTCATTTTTTAAACAAATTCACAGACTGAGTGAATTAGAACCTTTCTGGCCTGCTGTTTTTGCAAGAACAGCCTTTAGATTTGCACTTCAGGTGGGTTCCAAACTTTCTCACTGTTCAGCATATTCTGTGGCTAGTGCATGTGAAATCTATGGCTTTGGATTTGATGTAGTCTCTTCAAGAGGCAGTTCGTGAGCAGTTATTCTCCTGTTTTGCAATTGTACTTTCCATGACTGAAATCTATGGCAAATCATTGCATCTTATTGCATGAGAAGACACCCTTTTTTATTGGTCAGCTGATCAGTTTTACCATGAGATCCTGTCTCATAAAGCGCTCTCATCTTGAGTGCTCCCTGAGTCCATCTGTTTAACTTAAGSTTGGATAAAATTTGAGTTGCATTATAGATGAGTGGCAAAAAGAGGGATTAATAAGGATTGAGGTGAGGCTGACTAGCCTGCACTTTCCTGTGTCCTTCTTTTTGCCCTTCTTGAAGACAAGGGTGACATGTCACCTGCAGCCAAGGGGCTGCCCTCAACATTTACATCTTCTATCAGTTCTTCTGTATTTGTAAGTAGGAGGTCCAGGAGAGCATCTCCCCTCATCATCTCCTGGATCACCTGTGTTTAGAATTTATCCTCAATGCACTCTAGAAGCATCCTGAATTGCTTGTGTGCCTCTGTGTTGTCTCTCCAGCAGATACTGGAGAAGTAAAAGGACCAGGGCCTATAAACTTGAGACAACTTCCAGTTGTCTGAAGGCTTCATCTAGCTCTCTCTGATCAGATGATCTGTAGCAGATACCCACAACATCGCCTATTTTGGTCTTCCCTCTAGTCTTTGCACATAAGCTCTCGGCTGGCTCACTGAGGCAGAGCTCCATGCATCCCCACTGCTTTCTCACATAAAGAGCAATTCCTCTCCTTGCCTTTCCAACCTGTTCTTCCTAAAGAGCCTGCATCCACTGCAGCACACCAGTCGCGTGAGCTGTCCCATCGTATCTCTGTGACACCGGTTAGATCCTAACTGCAGCTTGTGTGCAGACCTCTAACTCCTCATTTGTGCCACTTGCCCTATGCATTAGCGCCCAGGCGCTTCAGAGATGCACCGGGCTGTGTGACCGTTTTGAGAGCAGTGGAACTTCACAGAGCTGCATATAAAACACACTTTAGCATATTTCAATTTTAATGAATTTTAAAATATACTTTATATATTGCTTTTATGCTACCATTTTTGCCAGGTTTGGCAATATACGTCAGACAACCATTTAGCGTTTCATCTCCGTGTTGACAGTCTTACAATAAAGTATTTGTGGAGATGCAGGTGTTCTGTTTTGTTTTTAGGTTGACCAAAGAAATGCAACATTAGTGCTGATGCCAGCATATGCTTTGGTTTCTTGTCTTTTTTTTCTTTGGTGACTGCACAGTCTTGAAGTCATGAGATGTATAGTTGCATAGGCACAATGTGCATTCAGTATACTTTGCAGTCACTTTTCAAGATTTTGCTTTCTTAACATTCAGGATTTCTTCAAAGTTGAAATCATCAGGCAACTTCTGTCTTAAATATGCTGTTACAATATTATGACACTAATGGTTGGCACTTCAKTTAGCTAAAATAATTTATCACATCTTTTAGCACCTTCTGCAACTATTGCTGGGGTTTGATTAGCTGCTCTCCTGCCTCCTTTCTTGTACACTTCAAAGCTGTGACAAAATATTTGTCAGCCTTCAGCTATTCCATCTTCCAAGTCTCTAAGAAAAATACTGAGCARCTTCAAACTAGGAGAGACCTGTAAAACCCCATTTGAAAAGCCTAACCCAGTCTGACAGTAAACTGCTTTTAACTGTTCCTAGGAAATGTTTTTGCCCAATTGCTCACCCACCTATGTACTTTTTATACTTTGTATTTCTCTAAATTGTTTAAGAAATTGTCATCTGGAACTGTGTCRAAATATTTCTAATACTAGGATATATCCCATGTATTCCTTCATTCTTATCCAATAGGCGACTTTATGTGCCTGAATATTCAGGTTTGCTACCGAAATTTTAGATAACGAGTAGTTTCATGTAAAACTTTCAAACATTTCAATATTTTTCCATGAATGCTGATTTTTTTTTTCCATTTTATTAAAAATGAAAYAGTTCTTGTAGGAGTTGGACTCTTCCACTCTTTTAAAATTTCTGTTGTCTTTAACTGTGATTTTAATCCTTTCCTCTTCTCCCTTCTTGTCTGTTGTTTTGTTACAAGTGTGTCTGATTTGAAGAGAGACCAGGTTATAAGTTGAGGGAAAGKAAATAACAAAATGGGGGAAAAAATCTTATTTCTATTGAAATAATTTGTAAAAAGAAATGCTAATAAAAAWTTTTCCTCTTGAAAATATTGGAAATAAAAATGTTCTCTTTTTAGTTACTTTTTTCTGCTTTAGTGGAGCGTATATCCTCTTGCCAAGACCCGGCACCTTCTGTCGAAATTAGCTCTATGACAAGCTCTTATCGTATAGTTATCCTTGTTTTTTCTAGTTATTCCTAGTTTACAATTTGCCTTCATATTAGGATTCCAGTTTCACTTGCGCGTTTTAAGCATTAAAGGACTCTGTCCAGTTTAGGCTATGCTACTACATTTATGTATAGTGACTGCTGTGACTATTTGGTATGTCAGTTTTAGACGATTTGAGGATATTTGTTGCTCATTCTTTCTGTTTACTATTTTGAAATATTTATAGAAATTCTCTTAGATGAAGATGTTAAGACTTTTTTTAAATGGTCCTTTAACATCAGTGCCAGCATATTTTGTTGCTAACTGTTTGACCTGTTTCTCAAATGGCCATATTCWGCCCTAATGCTAGCAGCTGTGCTGTCGACCTGATTCTAGTTTGGCTATATTTTAACTTTGCATTTTTTTTTCTGTAAAATTTCATTTACTGTTTATCTTCTGGTATTTATGTGCGAGTATTTCTGTTCCTTTGAGGGCATTTGTGCTTCCTTTAGGGCTCAATTAACATTTTTACTTTTACTATAGGTTGGCCTATGAACATTGCCACATCTGGRTTTATGTATGCCATTTCACTTTCTTTTTTATTAAAGCACTCTAAAGCATTAGAAACCTGTTTGCTCTCTAAAACAGAASCCTGGTACTCCAAATTCAAGATGCAAACTCTTTCACAGTCTAGTAACGAGAGCAGTGACTTTTAGTTACTGTATTAGAGCTCAGATCTCTTGACTTCCAKTTCCTTAATCTGTAGGTGAGCTGGGCAGGGGTTTTATTTTCATGTGCCTCAATTCCTCCATGTGGAAATTTGGGCAAAACAGCTGTCATTTGCATGTATATCTGAGATCTGCAGAAAATATTCCAAACTAAACATCATAAATTAATGTATATTTATCTTTGACAATAAGAAATGGATTTTGTATTTTCTGTGGGTTCTTGTCTTCCATAATAATCATTTCCTTTTCAGAATGCATGGTTCCTAATGGCTCTTTCACTGATTTTTAACAGTTTCTTCCCTTTTATAACTAGATTGATTTTGAAACTCTTTGTATATATTAAGTATTTGAGCATGATCAGCCTTCAAAAACAGTGCATTTTCTCATTTTTTCATTTTCTTGCTTCTGTGTATTTCGCCTACTGCCAAAAACGTTGATCGCCAAAAATGCTATTTGCATTATTTGCAGCTCTCTATGTAATGCTGATTAGAGAGGCAGAGAGGAGATGGGGTAGAAAGGAATTATATTTGCAATAATGTGAGTTTTGCAACTGCCATTTTTGTTTCTTCCTTTATCCTAGTATTCAGTGCCGCTTTCGTTATAACAACATCTGGGTATTCTTTTCCTGCATTTAATGGCATTGTAAACAGACAGAGAAGTTAGGTGTCATCCATATAAAAATAGTGTCCCACATAGAGGAGAGAAAAGGCTGAAAGAAAAGCTGGGCAAATGTCATTTTTGCTCACCAAACGGTGTTTCTTGGTTATCTACAGTTTAGTTCACATTTACAACAAATCATGAGAGTGTGCATTAATGGGARTAGATAAGAAAAAGTGGAGCCTGGGTAATTCTACAGAGAGAGCTGGGTTATGAGACAGTTTTTGTCGGTAAGAAGTGAACCGTAGAGCATAATTTGTGAAACCTTTAATGACATTTTTCAGATAGCTGAGGGGAGGCCTATGCACCAAGGAGCATATAGCTAAAATTAGAAGGATGATACAATTTAAAATATTAATATGCCATAAAGAAGGAGAGGTAAAAAAGGAGCATGCAATGAATTTTAAGGCACTGATATTTACAGACWGTTCATCTGTGATCTACCTCAGATCTCCACCATTTTTGTCCTTCTGAAGCAACTGTCAAGTAATCTCTTGGTTATAATGAGAACTCTCTGATCTCCTGTTTATCTGTTTGCAAAGGAGAGATCTCCAAACACATTTGTAAATGTTATTTCTTCTTATGATTTATATATAAATCTCTGAAGTACCTGTAGTAAGAAAACCATATTTCTACATGGAAAAAAAAAAAAAAAAAAAAAAAAAAAAATCCATACAGTACCTGTATTTGAAAAGAAAAACCTGAAGCATCTGTCTATTAAAACACAGACTTCAGAAATAAATTTACAGAACATATTATCAGTGCATGCTGAGGTGAGTGGGGAGTTCTTGAGAAAGTAATTACTACTCCATATCCTAAGGAGTATTATCCAGTTTACCAGCATTACAAATTCTGCTTATGAGTCATTTTATGCTTGCAACTTGTCAGCTATTCATATCTACAAAAACACTGCATAAAAAGGAAAAAGAAAGATGATTACTCTGCTAGTTCTATAAAAATATTCCAATTAAGGAACTTCTGTGTCAACACCATAATCAATATGCTAATCAATATTACCTAATTTCTTCCTGATATTAAAAAAAAAMCCATTACCAAAATAGTAATAAACCCCACAAGTGAATGATGTCACTTTCCTTTAAATTATTTTTATTTTTTCAGTGGGAAAATGTCATTTTCAGTTGTAGTTTTAAAAAGAGGAAGGATTTTTTTTCATCTGTTCCATCTGGGTCTGTGTGCACGTGCATGTGCCTGAGTGTGTGCACAGAGGTGATGGCAAGTACATCTTTTGGCCCCAGGGAATGAGGCTGTTTCTGCAGTCTAGCTGTTAGTGTTAGTGAGGGGAATAAATCACAGCAGAGGGAATTTCAGATGGGGTGAGCCGGTTGTCTTCTGCAATGTTTGTGTTTTTGCAGAAATGTTCGCTGAGGTTTAGCATCAAACATAGCTTCTTGTTTGTCGCAAGTGATTCACAGAATGGCTTAGTGGAATACAAATGAGGTTTCCCTTTGAATAACTGATTCAAAATCTGGCCTAGTGCAGTATTTTTTAAATTTTTTTTCAGAGATGGCCTCTTATATGCTTTACCAACTTGCATTCAAGTGTGTTAAGTGTCCCTAATTTACTGTTTGGAATATTTTGAGACTTGTTCCATAACATATATATATATWTTTTTGAATAGGTATCTGCACAAATGTTTTTGGACAGTTTTTTTAGTCAGCTTTGCAATAGTTAAGGCTTCAGAAGATCTTCCATAAGCCAGACAACTGGATTTCTGAAATCTTTCAATGTTTCGTTTCTTTTTACTTTTCTAGCCAAAGATAGTGATGGGTCATTTTCTTTTCCCACTTTTTGGCATTTTTTTGACTTGAAGTTCAAATCTAAAATGTAACCAGTTCCACAAAATATATAATACACGAAAATAGTAAAAATGAGGGGAGMATTTTATAGTACTAAGTCTTGCATTTCGATATTAATAGGAATCAATTTTGCTAAAACTTGAGGATTAAACTTGAGGTTCTGGTCACCTTTGTGCACGAACTTTCTTTGGAACAATGCAGAGAAAAGCTAATTTCAAAGACCTTAAAGAATGTAATGATCAAACACTACAAAAACAGATTTAAAAAATCTTCACATTTTTGTTATTCAAAACAAATCATGAAAGGGCCAACACTTACTGTAACTGTCTTGTTTACACATTTGTAAACACAGTGTATTTTAAAGTCTTTTAAAACCTTCATAGCTAAATATCTATAGGGACAGAAAATCAAATACTCTAGGCATGTTTGACTATGACCTAATTTCACTGTAGAGAATCAATTTTTTGATTAAGTAATGTTTGCTAGCATGACCAGTAAAACTCATTAAGGAAAAAAGATTGACATTTCTTATCTTTGCAAGGCTGTGTCAAGAGAGGAAAAATCAACATGTATTTAAGTTAAWATAAACTTCACTATATTTTAAAAATATTTTATTTTTTAAAAAAGTGAAAAGTATATAGCATTTTCAGGATATATTATTTTACAGTTATGAACAATTAACCAAAACAAAATTAAATATATCTTATGGTGTAACAGTTAATCTAAAGAATTTGCACACCTGGAAGCTCACATGCAGTACCAAGAATAAACAGAGTTACCACTCTGACAGATTGGAGTTTGAGTGAAATTTTGCATTTGTCTTTACCTTTTAAAGTAGCTTTATATTTTTATGTTCYACTGAAACAGGAACCAAGATGCTTATGGATATGCCCAAACTGTGCGAGCCAGGACCAGAAYGCATGCCTTGGCCATATCCCAGTCCTATGTTAAGATTAACTACCATGCCCTATTTTTTGTGGAAAGGAAACTTTGCTAAGGAGATCTGAAAGTGTACTCTGACAAAAGCTRCAATAAGGTTTTCATCACTCACTGTGGTGTAGGCCTCCAACTCAATGTCTATGCAATTTATATTCAGCAATAGAATAGGAAGGCTTTTGGCTACAAGAATTTAACRTGCATCTGCTTCTGACTTGGCGTAGATGAAAAGCTAAAGAGAGAGAAAGGATCTACAAGAACAGATTTTAGAAGGTTCTCAGCTTAAAAACTGAGGTGCTGGACACCTGTATTTGAGYTTAAATGATGGAAAGAATGTATCTTGGGAGCAGGTTTATAGGAGGTGGTCCAGGCAGATGTTCCAGATGGCTGGGATCTGAGGGTTGATAGYCTGTTAGTAGAGATATTTGAATTCTGCTTAATCTTCCTCTTACTTTGATAGCAGAGCTGAAATTGGTCTATCACTTTCATTGCTACTCATATATTGGTTTTTATACCCCAGCTAGAAGTATAACAAAACATTCTAGTAAGTTATTCATGAATCTAAAATGTCTTAGCGGTTTGGTCTGGGAAAACGCTTTGTAGTTCAGATGCTTTTCCAATTCTTATTAAACAGACCAGGTCTCTCTGTGATTAAAAAAAAAATAATCCATCCCCCCCTCCAAAAAAAAAAAAAAAAAAAAAAAAAAAAAAAAAAAGGCCATCGACTCCATAAGAAGAAGGATTATTGCAGGTGTAGGATGTGCTGCTCTGTTCCCAAGCTATTTAGTTCAACAGCATGACCGGTTCATTAATTTAAGAGACGACTGATCTCAGGTACATATAGCATGTCTGGGTGTTGGCTGTGGCAGCACAGGAGTGGAGACATAGCTGTTTCAGCTGTCTGTGCTTTAGKAGTGAGACCTTCCAGCAATGGGCTGGAACCAGGAGCTGAAGACAACCCACGCTTTAGCCTATCTGCCTAAACGGATCTTCAGGGTCTTCAGACTGGAGTCAACACTGACAGACAGTTTTCCTTGGCAGCCTGATGATGAAGACACATGGTAAGATATTTCCACTTGAATTTGCAAATCCCARGTATCTGTTTCTACTTTACTTTCTCTTCATGTGAAGTTTACAGCCACAACTAAAATYCTTAAGGTTAGATAGTCTGTATTTCTTTCCTTCTAGGGAATGGGCTTATGCAAGTTGTTATTCTCTAAACTCTTCTGAATGTCCGTGAAACATTTACATTCAAAAACAATCCCTGAGCCTCTCACTGAAGAATTCATAACCTTAAACCTGCCATGGACATTTCCATGAGCTCTCCACTGGCTCATGGGTGCCCTTCAGAAATGATGGATTCACAAGAGGCAAGAGGCATGAGTGCATCAAATGTGTGCTGCAGATAGAAGCATCCTTCATCTCTTTTTATTAAGAAATCCTCATAACCTGAAGCTATTTAGGCGGATATCTGTGAGACTCAAGTGGTGATAGCAAACTAGTTTACAGATTTCACTCTAAAATGTCTTTTCTCTTCTGCAAACCTACTCCAACTTTCTTTTACATTTTCTCTTAATCCTCTTGTTCCAGATGACATTTCTCCTGCCTTCCTTTTTTTCTGTTGGCAGCGTCTCCTTCTCTTCAAAAGACCCTGTCTTATTAGCTAATAAATTCCTGACACAGATCCATAAATTTAAATACCAATCCTCTGCATGAACAGCTAGTTTCTCCCTGGAACCAATCTGAAGCCTCTAAACCATTCCTCTTTTCAGTCTGCTCCAGYGTTACATCTTTGTATCTCAAGAGTTCCCCAAGTTACTGAGCTTCAGTACCACCATCAGAAGACATAGTGCGTTGTGGGCCTCTGAAATTCAGGTAACTAATGAACTGAACTGAGCAGGTGCTGCATTCCCCTGAGTACTGGGTCTGTGGTTATTCCTGACAGTTGTATGACTTGCAGGAGCCCGTACAAACTTGATGCAGTCCTTGTAACGGCTGGCCAGTGTAACTCTTAATTTCCTTTCCCTGGTGCCCTGTAGTTAATTAGAATATGTGCCCTTGATCTGACCCACTGTTTTTACATTTTAATACAAATTCATTCAGTCACAGTAACTTCTGTTTTTTCCTGCAAGTAAAAGTTAGTCTARGTGCAGATTAGAAATGAACTAAACTCTAATAGTGTTCAGCATCTTATTTTATGTGGTGGAATTTTCCGTGTTCTGCTGCTTTTGTTCTCATATTTGGCCCATGTACATCTCCAAAACTAGTTACTCACTGCAAGGGCAAAAAACAGTCTGTTTTTCAAAATTTCTGTGAGAATGAATGTCTTACATTGAAAATGCAAACAGATCTTTTATGCTTTGCCTCTTGCAGCAGAAATATCTGTATTTAGAGGGGAGAGTGAACTGGTTTTCCACTTACTTTCAAATAGTACATTTTTAAAGGCTAAAGTATTTTTGCTTGGAAAAAATTCCTAAATTTAATAGGGAAACAATTTTGTGCATAAAGATCTTTCAAATCTGGTTATAGAACAAGGGAGTTTACAGAAGTTTCAGTGCTTTTAGTGATASTCCACTTCTACAAAGATCACATCTATCCCCTTTTTGATCCTGCCAAACTACTTCTACTGCTGAGAGACTGTTTGTGGAATTAAAGTATTTCACCTATGTCATTTGTCAACGCCTATGTCATTTTTCTGACACAAGATCTGATTTACGTGGAAAATGTTTGATTCAGAAATAGCTTTTGAGAAYGGCAACGTTTACATCTGCACTGCGGTTTCTAGTGGGGAAGCCCAAGAACTGCTAAATGGTTCTTTCGTGCTGTGCRGGTGATCAACAAGTAGAGCTAGTTTCCATTTATGGTTGTTTATATTTTAGCTTAAAAAGTGAAATTACTTAATCACACTTAGAGAATCCATCTAGACTTGTTTTCCTGACAGTCGTCCTTGTCCTTCCAGTCTTGTTTCCTTAGAGCATCATGTCTTACAACGAATAATGTGGGCTGGTCGGAAAGGAGAGCCTAGTGAACCACAGGAGACAAGATYAGGAGACCTGAACTATCATGTTCATTGAGCTATTCAGTATTCAGATATGGCTGTGCTTCTCATCTAACCACATCAATTTTAGACAAAGTC
This sequence comes from Rhea americana, assembly GCF_003343005.1. Lineage (NCBI taxonomy): Eukaryota > Metazoa > Chordata > Aves > Rheiformes > Rheidae > Rhea > Rhea americana. The sequence continues at coordinate 859,437 of NW_028186468.1, read as the reverse complement.
TTAATCATTTTCTTTATTTTAATCATAATTAATTAGTGGGATTCAGTCTGGTAAAATCCCTGGTGTTTGTTTTGTTGCTTCTTTTAGAGGGATATCTTAATAGATTTTGCAGAAAACAGTTCCAACTTGGCACCATTGTATGTATCTTTACAAAGGAACTGTAAAATTAATGGATCAATATTTTTATATTAACCAAGAAGACCCAAGTCTTCTTTTTATAAAGCTAAGGTTGCACAGAATTCCTATAAAATGGGTTTAGGGTAAAGGTGGAACACTTTTCAAGTAACAGAAAATATGTCTGTTTTATAAATGTGAGTTAAATTTCACAGAAACGACTTACTGTTGATCTTTAAAATGCTTATATTTTTTTTTCCTTTAAAAAGTATCACAATTATACTAAGTCCTTGTTCAGCAAATGTACTGATAGCTGTGTTTGGATAGTTTAAATTCCTGCTCAGTCTCCAAATCCACTATTACCTTCTTGGTAAGTATGCTGATGTTTATAGCTAGCCTTCAGACACACAGGAACTGAGCTTTAATGTAGATTGGCTGAATGTGGTCTTCAGCGTATAGGTAAGCAAAACTGAGTTCAATCCTATCAGCAGCGAAAATGGGACTCAGTGAGACTTAAGAATATTTATGATATCGGATATTTAGGCTTCTCCACAGAAGAATGGAATCCAGAACATACTGCTAGATACCAGAATAGTTGGCACACTAAAGGGGATCTCTGTTGACGGAACTGGTGGTGAAGCTAAGGATTAGGATATGAGTAAATAAAGTTAAAGTGGTTGTCCAGAGCATGCGTGAGAGCAGGAGACTTTTCTTTTAAAGCATATCTCCTCCTGCAGCTGCTATGACACTCCCTCTAAATGTGTGAGGTTCAGGCTCAGTTTTCTCCACCTGAGAAGCCTCAAACCAGTGTCTCTCTCTGCAGAACATCTGATGCGATTTGAAACTTGAGCAACAGGAGTAACTTATCGCCTTCCCCTGCTGAAGCAGACACATGCTACAAAGATTTCACTGGGCTCAGAGTAAGCCAAGTTACTAAGCATTAGGAAAGCCTGAATTCTCATCCCTGCTTTACTTACTTTGTATTTTATACAATGATATTTCATTGTAAGGCCACAGCTGGATAGACACTGAAGAAGATAAAGCTCTGGATACCACAGGCAGGGCTGGTATGGCCTCTTTCCCTTCCTTCTTTTCCCTGTGCTACCTTGCAAAGAAGACTACCTGAAATTTCCCATTTTATGACTCTATTTAAGATGTTTATAATTCTGTCAGATTTCAACTGTGTGGACCGAATTTCATTCCTCAGTGCCTGTGTTTATACACTGTTGTTCTGAGTGACTCTMGCACTGGATATGTGCCAGCTTTACAGAGGGATTCAACACGCTTCAGTCCAAGGGCTGTAAGACTGCAGCACAGTGCTGAAGTGGGACCACTCAGTGGGACACAGAGCTGGGGTCCAGAGAGCAGGGAAACAACTTGCCTCAACATAGTTCAGAGGAGAAAAAAGCTACATGGGTGATGATCTGAAGAAGAGATATGGCAAATAATTTGTCATTGGACACATAGTAGAAAATGGAAAATTGCCTCCACAGTCAGGGGTTGCTGGAGTAGGGATGGAGGATGTGTAATGGCCAGGTACCTGAGAGTGGGAGGAAGCTTACTCAAAATGTTCCAAACTAGACCTAAGAGTTAGGAATGGTAATAAAGGGGAGGCTGGGACTGACTGGAGAAATGTATTCTAGATGGAGATTGGAAAGATTCTGCTTGGGTTTGAGGTAGAAAAAACAAAGTTCAGGGATCTGAGACTGTATAAAAGGAGAAGAGATGAACCCTGGGGAGAATGTAAATCTAACTGCATGAAAAGGCTTGAACTAGAAGGCAGTGAYTTGGATGAATGGATAATGAGGCAGATCAGCCAGAAATCTTAGAATGAGTGGAAGCTGGGAGGGAAGAGAATCTGGGAGAAGACTAGAGCAGTCAAGAGAGAGAGATGGAAGAAGTGAAAGAAGAATAACTAAGATCAAATCAGGAGCTTGATGAAGATGTCTGGAAGTGGAAACAAATGAGGGAAATGGATGAGAATGTCCAGAAACTGGCCAAGCAGAGGAAGACAAATCCTCTAGTACATAGGAAGAAACGATAGGAAGCTCCCCTGTGTGTTTACATCCATGCCCTTCGGGAAGGGGTGAGGGAACCTAGGAGGTGCTGGGATGAGTAGTTTCTTTTGATGTCATGAAGTTCTAGAAGCTGCCAGTTCTCTTCTTCCTCTCTTCTTCCTCCTAGCCTCCTTCTTGTAGCAGGCTAAATCACGGGTCAGCCTCATCATAGCTCTTCCTAGATTTGCTGAAGCTTGTAAAGAGTTGTGATTTCCTGCTTGGACAGGGTCTAGTTAATTTTTAATAAGTTCAGCACAGTCATAGACAGCAAGTCTGGTTCCTGGGGTGCCAGAACTGTACCCATGTTTATTTCACTAAGACAAGGTATGCTACTTCTAAGTAAAACAGTTATGTTTGTAGAGCTCAAAGCTAACTTTCTTCCCTATTTATATCAGATACCTGTTTCCCTACGAGTAACTTCCTCCTCGTCTTAAGCCATATTATCTGAATTTCCCCACCCAGGGCCTCCTTATCAGTCTCTCCCACCTGTAGTTTTACAGCTAGCCACAGAGAGGACGAAGGAGAGGGGAATGTAAGGTATATCTTAGACGAGGCCTCCAAAGCATCTCTTTCATGAAGACAGTGCCTGCTTGATGCTGGTTCCTGCGCAAGCCATTTCATAAAAGCAGTGAGCCAGTGGGTGTTTAACTACCAGAAGAACAAGAATTAGGTGGGGCAAATACATCTCACGTGCCTAGTCCCAGTGGCATGTAATCAAACCTCAGTGTCTTTAAGCCCTCACAACAAAGCGAACAAGCAGCCAGTTTTATTAGGGTATCACTGGTGTCCAATCTTTCCCATTCAGTTCATTCATTACAGCTTATAGAGCTGTTGAAAATACTTAAATGATAAAGGAGGAGTAGGATTTTCCTTTCCCTTGCAAAAACATAAAGAGTTTCTTAAGCTTATCTGTATTTCGTACACCGATAACATTTTGCAAAACTCAGCAAGCCAGTTAAATTTTAAATTAATTTCTTCAGCTATAGAATACAGATTAAATTTCTTTAGGAGATATGGAAGATGCTGCACAAATTATGTTGCTGTGTGTGGCAAGAGGTGTATTTGTGTTGTTCTGCCAATATAGTTCTCAGCTGCAGCCTGCAATATGAATTTATGTTTTTTTTCAACAGCGGAAAACCAAAACACATTGAGTTAGCATTCTTAATCCATTTCAGCGAAACGTCATATTCACTGAAATCACTGACAGTGTTTCACTGCCAAAGCTGATTATTTTGCTTGTGAGATTTTGTTTCCCCAAACCCATAATGCTTTCTGTAAAGTCAATGTTTTGTGAAAACACCCCTGCAATTATATTAACTTACTGAATATCACATGTGAACACAACCAGGCTTGAAAATAAAATAAGTGATTAATAAATAGGGTGAATGAGATGACTAACAAACTTCAAAGGAAAAATTAGCATCAATGCTGTAAATAAGACGCCCTGGAAACTGGATTTCGATTTCCCGCTGAAATATGTCTGCGTTACTCCATGGCTTTGATACGATAGCTGTATATCAGCAAAGCCTCTATACCTCCTGTACTATATATATGTATATACATCGTTCTACCATATTTTTGCTCAGTAGTCAAGGCACTTCATAAAATAGTGTATGTCTTGATATTTTCCAAATGTTTTCATATTCAACCTTCTTTTATTATGTAAGTGATGTTTCAAGTTCCTCCTAGCCTCTGGGACTTGAGTCAACAACTTGCCTCTAGTTAAGGAGGACAAAAAGGGGGAAAAAAAGGTAAAATATTCTAATTTCTCCTTCCTAGCTCTAGAGATCATTTTTTCTTAATGAACTGCATAACAAATCCTGTGTTACCACAACAAAGCAATGGAAACTTACTTCTTTATATATACCTGTTAAAAAAAGTATATAATTATTATTATTTTTTTTTAACTCAGTCTCACTCCTTATCACAATTGAGACACAACACCCAGTGCTTTAGATTCCACTATATAATTAAGTTTGGGATAAGAGGCAGTAGCAGAGTTTGAGATTTTACTAAACCATCCATGTAGACGCACATTATCTCCACATATATGTGCATATTTTTTCCAGGTCCTTCTGTATTGTTTCTCTGTTCTCAACAGCATTTTCAGTTCTTGTTTTCAATGGAATCTGAAAAGATTTTTTGTATCTCTTTTATATTTATTTATTTTACTTTTTAATGATTACTGAAGATGTTGAAAATTAAAGGCAMAACAGTCTTCACATTCTTGGAATACCTCACTGGATAACTAATTGATGTACTTATTTTATGGTATTTATTATGTGTTGGTTAGCTAGCTGTCTAGCTGCACAAATCCAGAGSAATTTGAATTTTGCAAACAAGATTTCATGATTTTTTTCAGCAATATTTCAAGAAACTCTACTGCTACCCCAAGAGATGGCATTAAGTTTAAGTAACTTTTAATATTAAAAGGTAGTTTTACACTTTAATGTAATAGACGGCACACACAACCTGAACAGTATGAGATGAATTTCACTTTAGATATATGTCTTMCCCTCTGACTACAGAGAGAGTCCTAAAAACTAGATTAAATTTAGGTAAAGCTAAAGGCTTTGCCTTTTCAATGGTTAAAGTCTGGTGAACAAACACATCTTCCTTCAGCTGTGCTTCGTTCACTTACTGCTTCTGTAATTTTAATAAAAATAAACTTTCCTAAGCCAATCTAGAGTTTAAATCTGGAGTCAAAGCCCTCTCAATTTGATGCGAAGTTATGAAATTTGGACCAGTCCTTGAGCTGTTACAGCGTTTGCTACTTTCATTCTTTTGTTTAGTTTTGTCTTTCTCCTTCTAAAATAAATACCTTTTTTTCTAAACCAGTAGCTAATACTCATTTCATCGGAACCTATATCTAAATAATGGGTTCTTAGTATTTGTTCTTGAGACATCACAAAAAAAATTATTGTTCCCAAGGCACCATTTTGTAAATCTGTGCTTTGCGGGAGATCTCCAAATAATCTGACATTTATGGTCTTGCTAAAAGTTCTGCTTACGGTATTTGTACTCCTTTTTGTCTGACAATTCAGTAGGAGTTTATGGGAATATCTGGGTGGATACATTTAGCAGCTGTAGCTTTTTAACTGATAAATGGTATTTTCATTTCATTTCATTGCTAAGATACTTCTAGGACTAAGATGTAATAACGTGAGGAGTTTGCAGCTGTTGATACTATCCAGTTGTTTCTGCATTGCGATATAATTTTCTCTTATTGTGATTCTGCTGCATGATTTTAATTGGAAGTAAATTCATGTGAAAAATAACAATATTTTTGATTCAAAGACTATTGTAATCAATATTCTGCATAATATATAAAACTGCATTTTCTACTTACAAAATTTGTGTTTTAACTGGGGTAGAAATCAATGTACATCMAGCTTTGCATGATGAATTATTGTGTCTTGGAAAAGTTGTATCTTAGAAGAATCATAATATATAAGCATTACATTTTGTTGCTTCTAAACTGCAGTCGTCTTTCTAGGTCACAAAATCACCTCAGCTCCCATGTGGCGTTTAAGATCTCAGTATCTATTTAAAATTATTAAAAAGGCATTTTAATACCAAATAATACCAAAATCCTTATTAATTTAGTATTGTTTGAGCTTTTAATTAAATGAAGTGGCTTTATTACTRTGTTCACTCTTCTGGGTTTTGTCACTTAAATCAAAGCAGAAAGAGGATGCTTAGGAAACTTATACTTAAAGAAAGAAATTAAAATTTCATGTCAATATAGATCAAAATTCTTCTACTTCATATAAATAAATTAAGACAGTGCAAAATTTCCTCTGGAAAAGACAACACCTGGAGATAGTAGTTTAATTGATGAAATACCTAGCTGTTATAGTTGATCTGTAATTAATGAGTCCTGGATGTGTTTGACTGGAAAGCACTGAGTTACTCTGATTCCTCTGAGTGTGGAGGGCAGTCATGTAAAGTAGTGACTTAAAAGAATTTTAGCCCTGCTCCTTATATTTGGGGAGACCAGTGATCATTAGTTAGATGATTATAATATTTTTAAAGGAACACAGCTTTTCTAGAAGGCTGTAGACATCACCATATTACTAATATGTTTTTGCTACGTGACTTTTTGAACCTTGCACTTGGCAATGTATATATCTCTAGTATCATCTCCATTCTCTGTCTCATTCTTTACCTTTAAATACAAGCTGAATTGTTGGCAAATCTGTGAACTAATTTAACTCTATACGTTCTGCTTAGGTGACTGAAAACTGAATTGAAAAGGCTTAATTTAAACATAAAATCATTACATAAAATATGAATTTAATCTTGTGTTGGTATGCTGAATTGCATATTAAGAATCAAAATTTGTTAGGATCATAGCTGTTGACTAACAAGAGAAGTCTGAGGAATTTCAGTGTTTTTTCCAGCCAAACTTTACAAAAAATTAGAAGCCTGTGTTCTACAGAAACATTCTGTACAAGTCCATTTGCCTAATGCCTTGAAAATTATAGAGATCCACTCTGGCTGAAGATTGTAATGCAGTTAAATGAAATTATAGCAAGCATATTGAGGAGATGACTGATGCATAGAATGTTCATTTTAAGCAATACTAACAAATGATTCCCTAAAACTGAGCTAAATGTCACCAGAARAGCTAGGTAGCAGAGTTGCAGGTCAACATAACTGTCATAACAAAACAGAAAATCATTGCCTTAGGCATGGTAAATAGTGGAATGTTTTATTTCATCAAAATCCTTTGATTTTGACATAGGATATATCCAAGTGTGAAAAATGCAATTTATTTAAATTTATTAACTTTAGAATCAGACAAGCCTTGATTGTGCCTTCTTCCACTGGTGTCATTCTCTCTCCCATATGGTTGCTGTGATAAGAAAACACAAGAATATGCAGCAGAAATTGCAAGAATATATTGTTTCTAAATGCCGATGTCCCTACGAATCCTGAAGTGGAAATAAGGTACCTGATAGTCATTCCTGAACAGCTTTGGATTATTATGTTATCAAGTTAAGTTCTTGTTATCCAGAGTACCTGTGAACACTACRTGTTACGTTGTTTACAGATGTAAATAATACTGTATTTGTTACCAATCCTTATTATTTACTTCTCATTCCCTTAACACTTTCTTAGATCTTAAGGCACAGAAGGCCATGTCTGATTCTTGGTTTAATTACGGCAACCTCACTAGAATTAAAAGTAACTGCATGGGCTAGAGATAGCTGTGTTCTAAAAAGTCTAATTTTTTTCTTGATAATATTCTTAATTTGGCAAAAACGAATACTTGGGTACTTTTGTTTCAGTTGATATAAGCTGCTTTTCGTATTCTGATTCAACCTCCAAATAGCCCCCMAAAATCAGCCCCTAAACACACAATATGATAAATTTTATAGGTTAGACAGTAAAACCCAGCAACAATTCTGAAAACTTAAAAGAACGGAAATGATAATGCACTGCAAAGTATAGAATTAATTGGATTGGGTGGGAGGAAGAGAGGGAAGAGTTCTTAGGCAAGTTCGGAAGAAATAATTTCTTGTGGGAATTGAAATTCTATTTAAAATCTTCAGAAGTCCTTTTTTTGTGTAACTTCTGCTAATCAGACTTATGAATTCATCAGGACAGATAGTACCGACCTGCTCACAAATCATTTTCTTAATGAAGTTATTTTAAAAAGGAGAGAAGTAGATCTCTTGGTGTTGTAAAGTGTGATGTTTTGAGGAAGTTGGAARAGTAACTTGGAAATGACATCCTCTAACTTTGGGAAGGACACATAATTGCTTGATACACTTTCAAAGTTTAAAAATAGTGGAGTGATTATGGCATACTCTCTTTCTTACTGGTGAATGATAATTTCAAAGATTTCAAAATTATTAATGAGAATATAAATGCAGAAAGAGTAAGTTTATTAATATTTGTTACTTGAGWAAAGAAGAAATCTAAAATTAATATACAGTCTATTCAGCATTTCTTTTTTCCATGTTTCTGTCTTAATGAAAAGGAGAGCAATGCCATTTGGCTATCTGAGGAACAAATCAGCAATGTAACCATTTGACTGATTTTAGGACATTTCTGAAGGAGAGTGATTATTACAACYATTATTGCTTATTATAAAAGTACACTAGTTGTGCTGACAAATTCCAAGATACTCYATGCAATGAGCCAGAGAAATGTTGTAAAGCAGTAGGCTGCTTCGAGGACTAYGCTGTTGTGTCCCAGCATCGCTTGTAAGACTTGGTTCTAGCTGCAAATCTCAGTCRCTGTTTTGTAAAGCAGCACACAGGCACTTTCAGCAGTATAAAGTATGCCCTACTTACTGCAGCTCTCACTGAATATGTGCAATATTTTCTTCTGTTGAAGTCTTCCCCTCAACCCTCTGCCGCGYGGTGGCCGTTGTAACTGCACAGCCCTATACTTCGTAAGCACAGGAACAGGTCAGTCAGCTTGTATATACACTAGGGTGATTCCTGTCTATCAGCGGGAGCAGGCTGCTCCAGTCCCACAAACAGGAACTACCTCTGGCATGACTGAAGTTAGTTTCTTCACATCTAGAACACAGTAGCTGCTCTTAGTGACTCTGAATAACGTTTCCATGGCAAAGTCAGAGGCAACGTTTAGGTACAACCTCCCCCAACCAAATTCCCAAATTAATTCTGAGGAATCTGCAGAGGTGATCTGCAGGATGATCATGCATGTTGAAGGTGGGGTTTTGTCAGAGCCTCAAGGATTTTATGTTATGCTATGTTTATGCAACGTTAATGCTTTTTACATTAACATTGTCATGATATAGGAACGTATCTGTAAGACTGTGAAAGAAAAAGGCTTCTGGATGTAAAAAGCCAAGGCTTAGGGAATTRAGGCTCTTCAACATTTAGGCTTGATTTGTTCCTTGCTCTGTGTCAGCCTCACATGAAGGCTCACCAGGAAGTTAAATTACTTCCTTGTATGTGCAGGTAGGATATTGCATGTCATTTCATAATTCTGTGTTGGGAAATGAGTGAAACTTTGGACAGATGATTATTACAGAAATAGCTGAAAATGCTGGGAGAGAGAGTTGTGCATGAAGAGCCACAGAACGTGCTGAACAGGTCCTCAGCTGTGTCCATGCAAGGCCAAGGAGCCAGCTTTGGGCAGCTTTCTGTGAGCGGGCCAACCTCTCGCTGCACTGAATCTGGAGCGTGTACACGATTCGATCCGCTGGCCCTCCTGTCAGATCAGAAACTTCCAGYGAAGAGGAGGTTACGAAGAAAAGGTTTGGGGCCCTAGACCATCTCAGCCACTGCTGTGACTGTTGTCTGATAATGTTGTTATGCGTGCTAGCTTTGCTAAGGGTTAAAGCGAATAGAAACTAAGGTTCAAATGTATTGTTAAACATAATGATGCACTGCCATGAAAGAATGAAGCTTTGGTGTGTTAACTGTCCTGCTGATTTCACTGTTCCAGAAAGTAATACCAGTCTGGGAAATGCTATATGTAAAGCTGATTGGAAACTAAGTTCTTTCAAGTTAAAATACATAGCTTCATTAAACTGCTGTCAAAAATGCTGAAGGGCAGTGCATAGTGATTTGGAAAAGAAACCCTAAAAGTTTGGAAATAATTAGCAGGGACACTGTAGCCAGAAGCTGTTTACTTTTCTACACCCACTCCCTTTCTGTATTTCTCTGGAGTTATTGGTTGGTCTTGTGTGACAATAACCATAGTAACAAAACATCGTAGTGTTTGCATAATAATCTAGTTGGAAGATCATAAAATGCTACTTTTGATGAAATAATACAATTCATCTAYACCTTTAGTTAGTCTATGAATGCTGTCAAACTTATTCACCCAGCATTAACAACATAAAGTAAAAATATCAGTAATTGCTTTTAAGACATTCAGAAGTTTCCTTTAATTCCTATTACCAGCAAGGTGCAGAGTAAGCAAGTACTGCATAGAAGGTCTCTTACGCAAGTAGTTTGCTCTGACTGACACTGGAACATAGAGCAGGAGTACAGCTAACCAGAAACCTTTTAGCTATAAGCTATTGTTCATAAGATTAAGATATTGAAAGGTTAATATTGAAAATTAACTTATATTGTGCAGACTGTAATATCCTTCTTTTTTCATTTCTGAGTGCTTGGAAACTAGTTTTAGTAGTTCAAGGTATTTATTAAGTTTGGAAAGAGAGTCTTCAGGAAATAAATAAGTTTTCCTTTTCATATCAGAGAAGCAATAAATAGTTCACTTCCCCCAAACAAATAATTCTTTCAGGGGTAACCCATATCTTTTTCTTCAGAATATAGTAGGACATGCTCTCCTTTTTCAGGTGGAACGTTTCCTGGGGGCCTACATAAGTCTTCAGAGCACATCTCGGGGATCACCTCTCTGGGGGTTTGGATCTGTTCATGGCCTAACAGAATCTCATTGTCTCCAGTTCTTTTCACCCTTCTGTCTCTATACTATTCTTCTATTTAAAGTCCTGTCTCCCCACTGTGTGCCCTCTAGCAGTAGAGCTACAGAGAGATTATGGAAGTCAGCRTGCATCCCGGGGAAGAAGTTGTCCTTGTACATTTTGTAGAGCTGAGTGAGCTTTATTCGCAGCAAGCTCTGTAAATAATGGCTTCTTTGCTACTTTGGAGAACCTGCAAAATAAAAGAAAAATCAGTTTTGGATCACTCAAATGAGATTTCCTTTTCAGATTTTGGAAGATTTTTCTTGATCTACTGTTTCTTCTGTTGATCCAAAACAAACTATTCTATATTTCAGTTCCTTCTGAGAGTATTTGTATTATTCTCCTCTATAGAATCCACCAACCTTTGTAAGACAAACAGATTGCTGTGATATTTGATTTTATTGTTTAGCTGACTAGATATTGGAAAGCTTAATAAATTAACTATTTTATGGTGAAGTAGACCATATGCGTTCTTTTTAAAATACAACAAACCTTTCAATTTAAAAATTCAGCATGACTTCAATCTACTATTAATCACATTTATAAAATTACCGAATTCCAGATAAGTGCCATGCAAAACTTAGCTTCTGTAATATGAAATTAGATTTCAGTACTTAAACTGGCACTTCTGGTCAAATTGTTTCCTGGTATTCTCATTGTTCTGTATGCCTRCTGGTTTCTTTTGCTAACTAAAATTAAAGGCATATACTAGGCGTCAGCAATTCAAACTCAAATTACAAATCAAAATTGCAGATTACAAATTTTTTATTCTTCATGCATTTTCCCTTATCCTTACACCATTTCCTAGCACAGCACTTTAAATGTATTTTCCCTGCTAGTTCCCTTTTAGTACTGAATATTCTTTCCTTCCCTGAGGAAAAATTCTTCCCCTTTTTGTGACCTTTAAAGGCTCCRAGTACAATATATTTAATGCATCTTAATTTCATGGATAAGAATGGAAGTAGCTGGAAACTACACAAAAATCTATGCTGCACACAGCTCTATCTGTGGCTATCTGCAACATCAGCATGCARGCTGTGACTATAGTGAGATGTGGTGGATTTGTGATTACTTTCTTTGAACGAGGGCATAAAGGAGTAGTATTCAGAATACCAGATAAGTGTTTGGAAGAGGAATGTGCATGTTTTGGGAAAGGTAGGTAGCTAGTTAATTATATTAAAGCTGGGTGATCTCATCAAAAACAAAGCCCATGAATAGGCCTCCCTGAGGAAACAGTTTCTAAGAGACAGCATGAAACAAAAAAGTGGAGTGGTAGATGAAACTGAAAATGCAAGATACTCAAGATGATGATAGTAATGTGTTTCTTAAAATAAATATTGTCATTACTTGGCAATGGCAAAGAGCTATGGGCCATACTGGGATGCAGCTAGACTGTTATTAAAAACTTGGATCGATAACTAGATAGGTACTGACTATTTGTTGGGTTTCCCTTAACCCCCTGACAAAAGTAATCTGTGGTGTTCAAATGCACTAAACCTAAAATCTAGAAAGGGTCATACCCTTCTGTTCCTTTATATTTCCTTTTATAACGATGCAGATTTATTGTATCAAGTTGATCTATGTACAGAGCAATGAAATCAGAGAGACTCTGAGATGCCAGCTCTGATATATTGTAAGATGTTACAAGATCTGCTAAGATTTTACAAACTTCATAACCCTTCTCCCTGAGATGGTGGTACATCATCATTTCATTTTGGGAAGGGCCTGATTAGGGTGGACTGAGTACCCATTTGACTAGTGGTAGGAGAAGAGCTATATAATTGAGGCCCAGAGCATACATCCTAGGCTGCAGCTCTCAGGGTAASGTGCCAGGACACAAATAATCAAGAAGATTTCTTGAGGGTGTCAGGGATGATAGTTTCTTGATACATGACTAACCAGGTTTGGTGCATGTCTTGGCCAGCTTATTCRCTAAGCAGGAAGAACYGGACGGAGATGCATTAATCAAYRGTAGCCTTSGCTGTAGTGACCATGGAGTGGATCCTGACYGAGTGAGGGAGGAGGSTAGCAGAGGACATTAAAATGAATCCTGGATATTAAAAGACCAGAATTCAGCTTATTCAGGGACCTGGTAGGTGGGATTCAGTAGGAGGCAGCTCTKAAAGGGAAAAGAGTTAGGGAAAGGTAGGAGGCCTTTAAATACAAMATCCTGCAAATGCAAGAATAGTCTATCCCAATACTCTGGAGAACATGTAGATGTATCAGGCGACTGACTTGGCTAAACAGGGAACATAGGATGTAACTCCAATGGAAAAAAAAAAAAAGTGAAAGCAGGGAGAGGCTACAGAGGTGGAATTTAGAAACATTACCTAGGCATGTAAGGATGGTAGTAGGAAACCCATAGCTCAGCTGCAGCTGATACTTGGAAGGGACATCAGTGGCAACAAGAAAAGCTGCTGCTCCTCCATTAGCAGTAAAAGACTTAACAGAGGGAGGTTGGAAATGCTGCTAAGCAGTGTGGGTGGTTTAGTGRCAGTGGACACAGACAAGGCTGATGTACYCARTGGCTTCTCTGCCTTCACCAGCAAGGTGTCCCAGGACTCTGTGCTCAGTGCAGAGTTTCAAGGAGAAGAGCTACAGCARTAGCTGGATGAGGGCTGAGCCAGAGATTGCATGAGAGAATTCAGCCCTGACAATTCCAGGGGAGCTGATGGGCTGCACCCAAGCATGCTGAGAGAGCTGGCTGATATCCTTTCAAGGCTGCTATCATCCTGTGGAGATCAGGGGAGGTCCCTGATGACTGGAGTAGCGCAAATCTTGGACGCTTCTTCCAAAAAGCTGAAAGTTCAACCCAGRGAACTACAGGCTAGTCAGCTTCACTTTGGTACCTTGGAAAATCATGGTGCAAGYCCTCTTAGAGTTCATTTCTGGGCACACAGAGGAGAAGGCAGTGACGGGGAATAGTCAGCATGAATTTACCAAGGGTGAATCAGGCCTAAGTAACCTGATTACCTTCTAGGGTGAAATGACCAGGTAAGTGGAAAGTGGTGAAAGTCATTGGCCTTATCTTTACCAAGAATTTGGATGCTATTTTGATGCAATGTTCTTGTCTGCAAGTTAGAACGTTGTGGTATGGCTGGGAGGGCAGCCAGTTGGGTAAAAAAATGGTTGGATGTTTGGGCTCAGAATCTGGTGTACTCTCCCTGAAAGTGGGAGAGCTCTAGACTGGCATCTSTTCTGGTTTTACATCTTTGTCAGTGATCTGGAGAAGGTGATGGCATTCACRCTCATGAAGTTTTCAGATGACACCAAACTGGGGGACCAGTTGRTATGTGAGAGGCACCTAGGCAGGCAACAGGAATAGATCAACAGGGATGTCATGGAATAGATGAAATAGATGCAARCTCCTGTACCTGGCAAGGAAGAACCCCTTGCAGTTATACAGGCTGGGGTGCAACTGTGCAAAAAAATGCCCTGGGGGTCCTGGTGAGAGSGGAGCTGAACATAAGCCCCCACAGCAATGAAGGGCAACAGCCTCCTGGGCTGTATTAGCAAGAATACAGCCAGTAAATTGAGGGAAGTGATTATCCTCCTTTAGTTGTTGCTCATAAGCCACATCTAGAACCCTACACCCAGTTTTGGGCCCCCCAGTATAAGACAGACAGCAATAAATGGGAGTGAGTTCAGCAGGAAGCCACCGGTATGATCACTGCCACCCAGCTGGATCACTCACTCCACAAGCAGAGGCTACACAACCAGGATTTGTTTAGCCTGGCTTCAGGAGGACCCAACTGCAGTCCCCCAATACCCACATGTAAACCATCAAGAAGACGTAGCCAGGCTCTTCACTGTGGAAGGACAAGGGACAATGGGTCTAAAGTGAAATAAGAGAGGAAAGAGGTAACGGGCATAAAGTGAAATAAGAGAGGATGCCCTTTTCATCGTAAGGACAGTCAGGAGCAGGCTGTGCAGTCTCCATCCCCAGAGATTTTCAAGACCTGACTGGATAAAGCCCTGGAGTGACCTTACAGCTGGCACTGCTTTGAGCAAGAAGTTGGACTAGAGACTGCCTGAGGTGCCTTCCAACCTGAAATATCCTATGATCATATGGTTTTCCTTAAGTCATATCAAGGCGAACTGGGAGCAATAGTGGAAGATAATAAGTGTATCTTAATGACACTTTTAATATCGCATAAAATCTCATACAACTCCTAAGTTTAAAACATAAAGATGTAGGCACTGTTCTCTGTCATAGTATGTCTGTATGAACTGAAAATTGATTGAAGCTTTAAAATTTATTCAAAAAATTGTTAAAAATCCTTATAGGACAAACCATCCTGTCTATTACCTTGAATTTAGTGTTTTTTTTTTTCCAGAGGCTGTTGATATCAAAAGCTCATTTTTATTGTCTTTCAAACAGAAAGAAAATTTCTCATCTACGTTCTTCAAATATATTTAGACTTTTGCTTACATTTTTTTGGTAGGAATTCTGAGATGTTTAGTCACGACTTAATTATCGATATTTCCTCCACTTATAGGAGGGAAAATAACTTTTGAATGATAATGAGACCATAACATGCTTTATGTTACGTTGTTCATGCAGATAAAATCTAGGTCCTGGAGTATTTTTCTGGCCTGTAATATCGGGCCACAGTAGCTTTTAAGCAGCTCCCTGATCCGTGATGGAGCATGCAGTTGTGCAGTTCCATCTGTACTTGTTTTGAAAGCTGGGACTGATAGATGACTGGGTAAAAGGTAAATTAGCCTGGATGCTGCAGTGCTAAGACGGTTGCATGCTCTGCCTGACACAATCCTGGCATGCTGGGCACAGCTCTTATTAGATGCTACGGTAATTTAGCCTTTATTAGTGAATGTCAGTGTGCAGCTGGCTGAGTATCTTGTGTAAATACTTACCATATGCTGCTCTCTATGGGRTAGAAGGCAGTTGTCATCAGGATAAATATTCTGTCATTTCACTGGAAAAGTGATCATATTTTTCCATATTGAAAAAAGTCAAGGAATCCTATTGTATAAAATTTTGTTACTCAATGGTTGTTTATTCCTTGAATGTTACAAATATTGTTTTTTTTCTATTTAATTCATGATAGAAAGAGATAGAAAAGAAGATACAAAGAAGCCATATCTCTGCCCTCTGATGGACTTATCTCTGTAATTTTAAATAATCTGARTATATGAACCAATACTCTGTAAAATGGTATAGGTGTTTATGGTCTATGAATGAGTATAGATTTATACATACAAAATATATACCTTGATACATCTTTATAAATCTTTCATGTTGAGGACTTTATAATATTTTGATTATGAGACAAAAATGTGAATATCACTGGTATCTGTTTATAGTTCATCTGGTAGGCCCCTGCTCTAATCACTTCAGGTTTTCAGAATATTACCTACATTAGATATTAGGCTTAATATCTGTATTATTTAGTTTTTATGTTGTTTAAATGTTTTAAYTTTTTAAAAAATGTTGCACCAGAAGGAAGACTTAACTTATTTCTTCCAAATCTGTCATCTGGCCAATTAATTTTCCTTAATGAGTTAAGTGGTCTGGATTGTATGTACATTAATGAAACCTGTACAAAGCTACCACAGAGAAAATAAATTGAATGTTGATAAAAGCACTTTCTCTTAGAGTATCCAAATGTTTTCAGTCAATTTAGTTGTTTTGGTTATAGTTTTATTGAATAAACCTGTAAACTAGAGGACTTCTATCATTCCTAAAAAGTAGACCAGCAATGTGAAATTTGGATCTCTGATGACACCCATGTGTCACTTAGAAAAGCATCTGTCAGATTATAAATTCTGGGTGGCAACCAGAAATAGCAGCAATTCTTAGGGAAAAAAAGTCTGAAAGTGGATTTTTTAAAAAAGACTATTTTTATGAACMATGAAATAAAATAGTTCAGTGTTCTTTGTCTTCCACCCTTCCCCACTGTTCTCATTTTYTTAGTGGGAGGAGAAAAAGGCACAAGGAGCTTCCACAAGCATCTGGCTGTATAAGACTGAGGGGAAGGAGGGCATTTGCAAGCAACTTTTGAGTCTCCTCCACATTTGTTTGTTATTGCAAACAGAAGTGCTTTTCTTAAAAATTTTTTTTAAAGAACTAAAATGACTTTCATTTTTGAAGACTTGAGCAAGATTCACATCCTTTCATTTTCAATCAAAGACACCTGCTTTGCTCTTATAATACTGCGCCTCAGACYTGAAAGGCTTTTTCAGAGCATACACAGTCAAGAGTACGAAAAGTCCTGGCATCTGTAAAGTGAAAATAGTGCATCTCTGCAAAGAAGTGCAAGGAAGGCCTATTTCATACTGTACTGACAGACGAACAACAAGGGAAAATACTMCTTGTGGAGATGAGCATAAATACTAACACATGCTGTGTGGCTATTGAATTACTTGAAAAATCCTTTTGCTTCAAATGATGCTGCTTGGCTGAAGTCACAGGGGTTGCACTGACATAYGGAAGAAGAACTTGCATATGACATCCCTTGTCCCATACACTGTACTCTGCATAGGTCTGAGTCTCCTTTGACCAAAAAAACAGATTTAAAAAAAGCAGGGGAAAAAAAATGTAGTTCTTTCTAAGGCTATGCTTGGCAATGCTTTTCCTCCTCCCTGCCTTTTAGCAGAGTTTGGAGGAATAGAAAACAGGAAAGGGAGTTTGATTTATTGCAGCCTGGGCTTTTCTCGACTCAGGTGTTCTGGGCTGTGTCATGGAGGTGAGAACACTGAGTCCTACTAGGCTGACATCCTGAATGCAACCTTCTTAATGCCTTACAGTTTTTAGCATAAAACATTATTAGAGTTCCCCTCTATAAATCACAATTTTGATAAATGTAGCATACTACTATTCAAACTATAATTAAGAATGTTCAGGGTTCTGTTTGGGGACCTCTATGAAAAGGCCACAGAGTGCTGATTTTTATACCAAAGTCCCCTTTAAATGCAAACTGTTTAATTGGGGACTACAATAATTTCATTTAAAGGTAAAATTCTGGTGTTCAGTGAGAGATTTGGATTCAAGCCACGGTTCTGCATATAAGTTGACTGCTTCATGAGACAGATTTGTTGTGACAAATTTGGGAGCTCTCTGATCAGCTGTCTCAATGYTTCTTTAYATTTCTTACCTGTTKTTTAAGAATATACCTAGGAAGATAYCRATGCTTTTATCCAGCAAGCCCAYGGAGGTTTAAGGAGTAAAGTGGTAAGTACTCCATCCATGATCCCCAAAAGGTGAGGCATGAACTCCGTGATGGGGAGTAGTCTGGCCTCTGACTCTTYAACTAGTCTGTGAGCAAGTGTCAGGAGTGTTACTCGATATCCCACTTATTGTCCAGCTATGAGTAAGTTGTGCTRTGTCTTTACGACAGCCTCCCTGTCCCACGCACTTAAGGTGTTAGGAAATACTGTTCTTGTCTCCTCACCTCTCTTTTACAAGCAATGAAACAAGTGGACTTACATAGAAAGTATTTTAGTGTAGACTTTCAGTACAAAAATTCTAAATTATAGAAATATTGAGTTCACATTCTTTGCTAGCTTCTTCCARATTTGTCCTAATGGTAACTTGTCTATATAATTAATAGTAAATTCAAAGAGAGATATTTTATTTTAAAATATATTTTAAGCTTTCTCTTTTTCTTTAATATGTCAGTTTAAGATGTTTTTAAGATGCTATAGAATATCACTGTAAAATTGAGTTAAGTGAAAAATTAATTGTTGTATGTACTGGGCTTCATAGATATTCTCTAAAAGTGATGCAGTGTGAATTCTGACAAGGAACTGTAATATGTGACCAAATGTCCATCTAGTTTTCTATAATTATCACCAAAATATTTGAACCTTGGAAGGAAGATGAACTGGATTACTTCTGGGATTTTTTTGAGTATCATTTTCTAGAATCTGGTGGTTTAGCATGATGCTATACATGAGCTGGTTAGCTCAACTTTTCTGCCTTTTTTTTTTTTTTTTTTTTTTTTTTTTTTTTTTTTTTGTGTGTGTTTGTGTGTGTGTGTGTGTGTGTGTCAGTTCATTCACGTTTCTGAGGTAGACTTTCTGGTGCTTTTTTTTCCTTATCTGACAATTCTGAGATAAACAGCTTGTATGGAATAATTAAATATTCCCAAGGGTGAAAGTTCAACAATTTTCCTCTCTATTCCACGTCTTGTATTTCTTCCTTGTTGTTGTTTTTTGTATACGTAGCATACATGTCTTGACTACTAGTATAGTATATAAAATATAGCCTTAGTGAGTAAAAGTTTGCTGAGCCTTAAACCCCCTGTATTTTTGGAGGGAATTAGTATTTTCTGYAGAGATCTTACCAGCTCTTTTACTACCTTTAATATGACGCAAAGTTAAAAATAAATGGCTTAAATAAAATCACTTATACGTTTGTCAGACAAATATGGAATATAAACATTACTTATTGCCAGACCCATTACCTTTGGTGAATGTCAGGACTGGCTGATAATGAGATAAAAATGCAGTCAACTGTTCTGTTACTGCATTTGAAAGAATCTGTGAGTGCAGTGAAAACATAAATGTAGGGGAGGTAACAAAGAGAAGTGGTGGGTATTCCCTGAGGCAACTTTGGAGCCAGAAGTAGGACACTGTAACTCAGCTGCATGCCTTTGGCACTGATATTTGTACCTAGACATTGCTTTGAGTAGACACATGGCTTGCTTATAGCTCGCTGGTGTAGTTTCAAGCAAATTGCTAAGCCTAAGCCTATTCTTATAGACTTATGCCTTTAAAGTTCATACAGAGCAAAACTGTATTTGTCACTAGACCCTGAAGATGCATCTTTAATATAGTTTATCTCATGTTCTTCTAGACTTTCCCTCAGTATCTGAACGGGCACCTAAACGAACTAAGTGAAAATGATTGCACTGTGATTATTCTCAGAGAAGTTTCTTCAGTGTAGCAATGATAGCAAGGCAAAGCTAAGAAGAGGAGAATGGTTWTTTTTTTATATTTATTGGAAACTGTATGATGCAAGCATTCTTTTAATTACGTGTTTTTGAGTTGTTGCTTATTTATCCCTATTTCCTGGCAGCCAGGAACATTCATAAATAAAATACTATTAATGATTAAGAATTGAATTGAATTCTCTAAAGCAAAGTTCTACTTGCTGACAGCCTTTTTTTGGCCTTTGGTCCCTGGGTATACAACCATATAAGTTTCTGCTAGCACATGCACTGTTTGGTGTTGTGCAACTTTTTGATTACCCATCAGGTGAAACTAAGGAGGTGTAAGTCTGTGAGCTACCAAACCAAGGTTGTTACAGAGAAGTAAGCAACCTCTCCATGTGAAGTACTCTGGGTACTTTTCTATTTCTGATAGTTAAGCAGAAAATTATTACTGGAACTAAAAAACTTAATGAAAGATTCATGAACATTAGAATTTTCCTGTGTAAAAGTTTGGTCCTGAGAAAGTGGCATTTTTCAAGAGAAGTCACGATATTGAAAAACTTCCAGCAAATTCTATTCATTGACACTTTTAGATATACTTCCCATACTCATTTTGAAGCTGATCCGTGATGTTTTATGCAATGCTTCTGAAATATTTTTTTTTCATATTGCTTTTAATTTTGATAGAAGAGTATATGAGTGTTTCTGCTCTGCACTGGAGGCATATGGAGTGTCAGATGTTTTGAAATTAGAGGAATTTGTTATGCTATTTAGATGGAGGAGGAAGGGGAAGAAACAAGACTGTGCTATTTTCCCAAAGATAAAAAGAATGAAAATTTCCCTCCATTAAATAGGAACTCCATTTTTGATTGACGTAAGGTGATCTTTCCATGATCTTCCCTTCCATACTCCACACTCATTCACCATCATAACACCATCAGGCTCTGATACTCCATCTCATTTATCCTGAGACAAAAAGATCTTTTTGCTTGCAATTCTGTCGCCTAGTTCAGCTGTATTCCTGAACTCTGGCAGATGCTTCACATTCTACCGTGTGTTTTGCTAACCTTGCTTCTGTGAATGCTTAGTTTTGTTCATCTCTCCAGAAATGGTAATCAAAAGGAAAGTATTCTAGCTCATGTTGATACACACTAAAATAACTTCTGTTATTTTTGTTACTTCTGTTATGTTACTTTATAAAATATTCAGGTTTTAGATTCATCGAGCCTTGAAGTAGATAAAGATATAAATACTTCTTTTATATTAAGAAAAAAAAGCAAATTTAAATTTAATTCCCACAGTACTTTATTGGACTTTTGTGGTGACTCTTTTTTTCATTTTTTCTTCTCCTGAATTCACGTAGTGAGTACAATTTTGAAAAAGAACTAGCTCTAAGAGGTTGTGGGCAGGACAGAAGTCAGTGTGATATAGAGGTCCTGTAGACATCCATTCAGACTAGACGTGAATTTAAAATTTATTGAAATTTAGCCAGATTCTTCTATGGTAGTTCAGCACCGGCATTCCTTCAGCTGCTCTCACAATCTCAGGTGTATATCCACATTGAGCGTGTTAACATAAGCTACCCCTTATGTGGGCAGCTTTCAAGTTATGCGTAGACAAACTCAAGCACTGGAAAAGTAGCTTGTTAAGACAAGTAGAAAACAGTAGAGCAATAGGCAGGGTTTCCATGCCCTTTTTCTGCTGGCCAACTCCTTGCCTTCCTTCTTGCTGTCATTCTTTGTGAGAAGAGGCTTTGAAAACAATGCTTTCATGGTGCTTCCTTTTCCCTCCACGRTTTCTCTATTCTTCTAGTATGTTTGACAAATTAAGAATATACTTGTAGGTTTTAGAAAACACATACATGATGTTTCTCTTCAGTTACCTGCCAGTCTTGAGATCTGTTAATCTCCAGCTCCTGCTTCAATGCATGCAAGACTTTTGGAATGAAATGCAGATACTGTCCTTTGTGTTATGTTTTATTTACACATTTTGCAAGTGTGATCCCATAGTGGCAAGCTTGAATTCAGGCATTATCTATCACGCTTATTTTTAACTTTCCCTCCTGGTTTCTGTTGGTTTTATTTTGTGATGATTGATTTGTAAGTCTGGTATTTATATGGTTTTGTGTCCTAGTTGACAGGATTGCTTCCATATTTAGAAATTCATGACACAAAATGACTTGGTATGTCACTGACATGATAAAGTCATGAGTTCTGTCTTTTATGCTAAATATGTAGATAAGTAGTTGGTACATGTATTATATGTCTATATATGTTTTGCTAAGGATTATTACAGGCACTAAATCAAATTCTGCACAGGTATATTAATTCAATATTTCCTCTGCTACTCCAAAATGGCAGAACAAATACTCATCATAGCATGAAATTGGATACTACCTCTTGTAACTCAAATTAGCAGGATAAATTTCTCTTACAATATAAAACCACTGAGATTTAAGAATCTGGTTAGACAAATCTTTTCTGTTGAATTTTAAATTTTATTGAAAATCTGTGGGCTGGAATTGGTCATCAAAATCTTGGTAGGAATTTTCTCACAAATTTATATTGCAGTCCTGAGATGTTATCTGTTGATTTTAGGATGGCAGTAACCAGAAGGCTGTGGAGTTAATTAGTACAGAAATTTCATCTTTCTGTTTTTCAACATTTGTATGTATGACATTGTCTTAGTCATGAAATATTTGTTTGGGGAACTGAAAAAAATACAGTGAGCTCACACTGTCTCTGTAACATTATCTTGTGTCTTTTAAGCTCTTGCAAGGAAGATCCTCTATCCTTTTCAAATTTTGCTTGACAGGAGTGTGTGGTCCTCTCAACATTTATCAATTAAAGAAGAGAAGTATTTCATGCATCTCAAAGACTGTGCAAGTGCTCTTTCTGAGCCCTTTGTCTCAGTCCATCCTTTCAAGTAAGACTTCTAGCATTATCAATTCTTATTTTTTTTTCCAATAACATAGGTGATCTGCCAAATAGGATCCAGATTTATGGATTCACTATGGATACCTGCCTTGCTACAAGATCGTTTTCCATCTTCTCTGCCTCTCCGTGCTGAATCTTGGGCCACATAGCAAATATAGAGAGAATACTCTGTGAGGCTGTTGTCCTGGTCATACCTTCTCCATGTAACAATGGTGTAAAATCCCAGAAAATGTGGCAGAAGGGCTGTGTACAGGAGGCCTCAAAGGAATTAGCCTTTCTATACACAAATGAAATCAGTGAAGAGTAAGAGTAGAGTTTTAATCCCTCGGATTTTTTTCTCAGTGCAGTTTTGATAATGCAGTAGTATAGGTCAAGCATCCTTGTGTGGGGAGTCAAGGTTGCCTCTGTCTAGATTTACTGGAGCTCCCTGCTGCATCTTGAACTGCTTATCTATAACATTTATATTGCATATACATGTATCAGAAATAGAAAACTTGGAGGTAAAGAACAGCATGGTAATGGTCACCTGTCCATTTAGTAAAAACTTAACAATTCTTTATAGTGAAAAGGTTATTTTGTTCTCAAAACAGACTTACCAATACTACTTAGATTTGTTGGATGTAGGTATGAGGTAGGTCAGTTATGGAAGCCCAGTCAGTCAGATTCAGAACAATTTGAACTTACTGATCATGTCCAGTTTGATTTTCTCAGCTGCCAGTGTATGCAGTTCTAGCATACGCTTTAACAGTGGTGTTCATTGCATGAGGTATAGAGCTGGCCTGCACCTATGCAGTGGCTCTTTGTCCAGGATTTACAGACCCTTTGTGGTTTCAGCTACTATAAATCTGTGAATTCCCAAGCAAAGCAAAAGGTGATAAGTAGTAAATAAGAGCAGTTGTCTCCCAGGTAAATTGGCTGAGTTAGCTAGTCTGATTAAATGTCTTTTTTTTTTTTTTTTTTTCCCTGTAGGACTCCAAAGGCTACTGCACAGAAGAGAGACATGTGGTTAAAAAGGTGCAAAACATCTTCAAAATAGCCATTTTAGAAATGAATAAGTAGTATAATGAAAGTGAGTATTTTTTTTTCTTCTGGTTTTGTTTTAGACATGAGGCAGAGTAAATGAAATCTCTTTTTGAAGACAAATAATAATAAAAAATCATTCTTGCCTGATGGAGGCAACGTGTCATTTCAACACAATGAAAAGAGTTCAGCTTCTGTTTTATGCAGCATTTTATCTAGAAGAAGTACTCATACACCCTATATTCATAGGAGGAGGAAGGTGAAAGAGATTAGTGGCTTACTGCAAGTTTTTGTCTAATTCTAAGATTAAGTTTGGAAAACCATGGACAGTTCAGATTTCTAGTCCCTCTTTAGTGTGATGGCCTGCTGCCATGGGAGTGAAACGTCTGCAAATTTTGCTGCCTGGCAAACTCTGATTCTATTCTGGAATTTGCTTTAGAAGGCAACTAAGTGGTCAGTCTTTAAACAGAAATGTAAAATGATCTATTTCTCTATTTCTATGATAAGAGAGCCTATTAAACAGGATTCAACAGCAAAACTATGAATGACACTTAATTTAAAACTCCTAGGAAGTCCTTTAGCCTATCTAGACAGTTGTGTGCCTTTAAAACTTTACCTATTTCAACTCATGTCTTAGAAATCTCCACAATGTTATAGCAGAAATGGAGAGGAATAAGAAAAGGAGTTGACACATGGGGTTGATTGTCTTTTTTGTGCTGATTTACTGAAGGAATGAGGGTTGCTTCTTAGTTGATTTAGCTTACTCTTGTGTGAATGAGAATCAATTAAATCCCTAGTTAGAATTATTTCTACTTTATTTTAAGCCTGAAGTGTTTCTGGCAAGGATAAAACAACACATTTGCATTAAACTATCCATGGGCTGTCAATAAAATTTTGTCTTATTTGCACAGGTAATACTTGTCCAGAATAAAGAAAAAAGAACAATTTTTAGGACAGTACAAAAATGCTAGGATTAAAAGAGAAAAATTTAAAGCTATGGGAAGCCTAAACATTAAGTAGATACAAACTGAAATATATCCTTTCCAAATATGAAGCAGAAGTTTCTTTGGGTAAGAGAGATTGAATGGCAGGCTTTGGCTGCTTACAGTGGCTCAGGATGATCTGTTAATGTCACTAGGAGTTCTGACAGTGGCTTCCCCAAGGCCAGGTTTTACCTCAGATATATTTGTCCCAACAAATGCTGGAGATGATAAATTAGAAGCAAAGGAAGTTAGAATATATCAAGATTTAGAAAGACAGATTGTATAGTTTTATATACATTTTCCACCCTTGCAAGTAAGTCACATCAGCAAGGCTAAAATGGGTATCCCTCATCAAGCTGTAATTCAGAAAGACATTTTGTGAAATTCACTGTATCAGAAAAGGCAAAAATCAAAAATTCTCCCCGTGAGAGATGTGTATAGGCATCTATTTTTACTTACAGTATGTGAGGACTAATGCTAGCGACTGTGATCTGTGGATTTATTCATGCTGCTACTTCAGTAGTATAAAAAAGTCCTGCACATCGTGTTGACCAGCAGCTCACAGTTTAAATACTCCAATGCTCTTCACATCATCTTTAGTTTGATTTGAATAAGAACAACAAGTAAAACTTTTATTTTACTGTTTTCCTAGCAGATCTCAACATGCTTTAAAAGAAGATTGGTAATGTTTTCCAGATGGCGAAGCTGAGGCACAATGCACTGAAGTGACTTCTGAAATGCACTCTGCTAGCAGATAGCAGAGTTGGAAACAGAGACTTGGTGTTCAGAATCTGAGTTTGACAATTATCCCAAGATTTTTCTAACAAATCTCTTATTTCTGTCTGATCTTTTTTCGTGGTCAGTACCTTCTGACACTTCATAAATGTTGACAAATTGTAAACTTTGCAAGTTCCATAAGAATATGGATTTCCATGAGTCTTGTTTCACAGAGAGGATCAGATCTGGAAGAGCATTTGGGTGCTTAATTCCTAGAAAATTGACTGAGAGATTTAACCAAGCTTCCACAATAAGGCTATGTCTAAGCAGACATAGCTCTCCTGATTCCAGTACAGTGCCTGGGGGGCAAACAGAGATGCAACATGATGTGACATGTTATATCTTCACTATACAACATTACGAAAGGGAGAATCAGAATGATGTCTTATTTCATGCCTGCTAGAATTCATACAGCTGACGTTTATTACTGGTAATTCAAAGCACCCTACTTTCACAATTGAAAAGACCTTTTGTGAATCATGTGCAAAGGTTTTGCAGGCTGCACTTTTTGACTCCCTTGTCTGAAGTATCCTTCCAGTTCCTACATAACTGCAGAGCATGAGGATAATCCAATAATTTTGACATTTGCATCAACTAGTGAGCTGTTATTTCAGGATTTGTGTAATATCATTGTTTATTCGTTACTGAATAATTAAGTAAAAACCTCCTATTCTCTCAAATCCCTTGAGACTTCAATGGACAGACTTCTGCTTTTTGTCCCAGGTTCTGTGGCTAAGAGGGCACCAATCCTTTATATTCATTTAAGACAACTAAGGAGTTTTTCCACTAATTTTCAGGGCCTAAATCATCTCTATCATATTTTTTTGCAATGATTTCTGCCCAAAATTTTTGCAAAGTTATTCCACTCTTACTATGAGAGCTGGACTCTGCTTCAAACTTCATTAATCTCCAAAATGGGCTGAAAATAAATACAATATCCCATTTTGTTCTTTTAATGCTTCTGAAGTATTCCTTAAACAAGCTTGAGACTATTTTTTTTTTTTTTTTTGAACAGTCCCCTCCACATAGGCAATCTGGAGCAGCCCACAGTGTGCTGAAGAATGGTAGGTCTTATGTCAAGTAAAATGCTATAAAACTCACACATTACTTTACACAGTTTTCAGATAATAAAGTCACCAAACTGAAGCCTGTCACACTAAGCTATGCTCCTTATTTCAAGTCAAATGCTCCTCCATTTGAAGACATAAATACAGCATTGCAAGCCCAAACTTCAAATATAGACAGTATTATGTAGTGTGACACACACATTTTGTTTGAAGTGATTTAACAGGAAAATATCATAACACAATTAGCAGCTGTAGCGAGAAACCCATGAGATTAGACAAGCAAGGCAACCAGATGGTGCTCACAGCTCTGCACATTCAATCAACATTTTTCATATTGTATCATAAACTTTATTTTCCRGTACAAGGGGCTGCACAATTGGATCTTGACCAGCATATGTGTTAGGATGCATTAACAGGAGCTACTGTTGTATCTCACATGCCTTCTCATTAGAGAAACTCACAACAGCACATACCTATTCAAGCGCAAAGGGAAAGAGATGAACCGTCACTATCAAAAAGAAAGAATAGATAGTGCTTTCTCTTTTTTTTACAATGACTGAGGTAAAATCAACAGGCARTGTTAAACAGTGGCCTAGATTTTTGGCTGTACCCAACCACAGTGTGGTCTGCAGATGCAAMGGTGTTCACTGGCACAGTGTTCAAAATGTTGCTTTTTCACTAGCTCAGCATCTCATAAATTTAAAAGCAGTCAGTGCTTAGTATATTCTCCWGTTCTTATAATACCTTTTCCATCATTATTTCACCATTTCTCATGTGGTAATGATACATTGAAATGCTTGACCTTGTCCCCAGCTGCACTTTTTGCAGTTTGGAATAACATTTTTATTTGCTTAACATTAAGTTAATCCAACTAGATGCATTGAGTAATTATAGTCTGTATATTGCAAATATTGAAGTGCTTCATATTAAGTTCTCAATTGTTACATTTCTGGAGGCATTTCTACTTTATTTTACTAAGCAAGGCTGGAAGCTGCCACTGTTACTCACACTGAGTAATGGTTATTCACAGAAGCCATTCCACTGAAAAAAATGTATCACTCAGAAGGAGATTTTATTCAATACAAGAACAGCAGGAACTGCTGTRAATTCCCTCCTACACCAAAGCTTTGGGGCAGGAGAAACAAGGAAGTCTGAGCCAAGGCCTTATTCCAAAAGTTTCTTGCCCTAAGAGGACAGTGGTAGATAGGATCTCAGAGGAGTTCGGCACACTGTGATCTAAGGCAGATCTATGAGCAGCTGCAAAAGAATCTCAAAAAGCTGAATATTGAATGAGAAATGTCAGATGAAATTAAATGATCACAAGTGCTTTGGGGGGAGGTAGAAGAGATACACATTCAGCAACAAGGTCTTGGAGTCACTGTCGTAGCTGCCCAAGAATATCAGCTTGGTGTGTAGTAGCAGTCAAAAAAACAGATGAGAAATTGTCTGCAAAGAATAGGAGGCAAACCAGAAGATAGCAGTATGACATTGTGAATTCATAGCACTTTCATAGCTTGAATACAGCATGTATTTTGGGTATCCCTCCTCAAAAAAGACTAAAACTAGGGGAGGAAGAGTTGGAGAGCTGGTAGGGGAGTTGGAGAGATTTTTTGGGGTGAACTGGTTTATTCTCTGGCCTGCTTATATAGCAGTGCAGTCGTATACTTTTGGCTGCCCGTAGCAGACTACCAGTTTTTATCTGTCCTATTGTTTTGCAGTATGGGAAATACATAACCAGAGAAGAGGAAGCAAAAGAAGCACCATCATTTTATAGACATTCTCTCATGTTTTAAGAGGGAGAAAGTTCTTATCTGTGTGATAGATCCATTTCTATATTACAAATATTTTCACAGTGAAGGCAGCTTTAACCCTTTTCTCACCTTACAATGCACCAGAGAAATCTAAGAAGCAGATATCCTGTACTCATTTTATTCCACTTTTTGTGATATCCTAGATGTAGGTATCTGTAGGAAGCAAAAGAAACTCTTTRCATGGATATATGTGAGAACAGAAATAAATGAGTTAAGTATATAAGGAAGATAATAACATGTTTTAATATAAATAAATACAATTATGATGTTCTCTGTACTTTATACAGTAGTCTAAGGTCCTRTAAAATCTTAGGTCACCTTTAAAACCCCTCCGGTAGAGTAACCTGATGGATAAGGCTGAGTGACATCAGAGATGCAGTTTTTCTTTGGTAAATTTCTACTTGCATCTTCTTCATGACAGTCACTCAATGCTGACAGTATTTATTCTTTCAGTTATATGTGGTGTGAGTTTTTACTCTTTTGAAATATCATCTCACTTTCAGGTACTTCAGATAAAATCACTCATTTACCTTATTCCAGAAAGAAATCTCTTGGGCTGCATTATACGTTGCAATTGGTTAGACTTAATGATCTGATTTTGAACCTGAGTTTGAGATTTTAGACTCATCTATGGAGCAACATGCATGTATAATACTCACATTTAAGGCAGGATTTACTAGTTTCTTGTTTGGTAATGTTGGTGTGCTTCTTCTAGTTGATTCATTGTTTCTGTTCTGTTTTTGAAGAATTAAATATGAGTTTTCCTTCTGATTCAACTGAATGTCATTTTTCCAGTTGCTTGGCTGACTCTTGCTAATTTCTATACTGATTAGTTGACAATTTTGAGTACTTTCTGCCTATTGTTTGTAGCAGAATCTAATTTTTTTTCTTTTTTTTCTCTCTTTTTTTTTTAGTTCCTCCAGTGCTGTTGTTAGTTTAATATCCCTTGGGGGAGCCTGTCTCACTTGAATTACTAATGTTAGCAAATGTGGCCCTGGTGAATGTATTGCTATAGAGATCTTATAATGATGGTCAGCTGAAGTTTTGGCAAATGTTTTTGTTATAAAATACGTGTGTGGGAGAAGCTACAGTATCAGATATAACCTAAGTTTTAAATTTGAGAGTTATTACGGATTTAGAATAAGCCATACTGGCAGAAACTGGAATATGGCCATTTCAGCTTCTTTCTTACAGAGTTTTAAACTAAAAATGGAATGGCATATTCTAACTGCAAACCATGGCAAAAAAATCACTAATTAACTTGTGGCTGGATTAGAATACAACACTTAGAGAAACATTACTTACTGACTCAAAGATATCAAACATTGGAAAATCAGTCTCCTCTTTCAATGTTTCATTACCTTTGGTGTAAAAAATATACTAGTTCTAATATTAGAAACTTCCACTTATTAATGCTTATAAAAGGAAGAACCCTTTATCACCTTAGCTCTTATTAAATTATTGAAAGAAAGACATCGGTGTAGGGTGGTATTAGGTGTGGTAGCTTGGAACTAAGAATCTGTGGATTGTAACTAGTTTTCAAAACTTAGTTTACAAGTGGAACTAGTTTGTCTAAGTCTTACAAGATTTCTCATACATTGTGTTCTTATTGTTTTCAGTAAAGGGTTAATGATCTGCTCAAGTATAGATGTATACATTTTGTATAGTCAACCGAATAGAGAAACTAGTATAAAACTATAGCAGGAAAGAGAATGAGCCTCCCTACAAATAGTGCACCAAAATTGTTTCTGTCTTTAAATATGGCATAAGTTTGCATTTTCTCCCTCAAAATGACATTTCAACATGTAATCTATTCACATTATGATGAAAATATAGCTGAGACGGCAGAATTTCCAGAAAGGCTTGTGCTACCCTTGCTCTAATCACAGAATTCCTTTGAGGAAAAGGCATATTTACAAACTGTGCTAGGGTCATGGAAGAATATTTTAAACAGTTTTAAAATAGAAGAAATGCTGCACTCTGTGCCACTGACTGTTTTCACATCCCGAGTGATTGATGGTCCTCCCACACCTCCCCGAGCTTGAAATTTCTGAAGAAGTTGGTATTGTTAATATAGAGAGAATTCATGTTTTGAGCCATAGGCTGCATTGATGATTTAACAGGTCCCAGAACATCAGACCTTATTTTCCTACCTAAAGCCACTCAGAACTTTCCAAATGAAATGCTGTTGTGTAGATACGTTCTTCTACAGTTCTATTTTGTACGTTTGTAACTACTTTTTATAAAATAGCTATCTCTTGTTGACCACTGTGCGCTCTCTTTCTCTCAGTCTCTCACTTTTCTCTCTCTCTCATTTCCCACCCCCCAGCAAGCAAGTGTACCAAACATAATACTTGATCTTCTTGCCATCACTGGGTTATAAAGAGAATTGATATCTCTGTATTCATAAATAACAAGCAGTCTCCAGTTTACAGCTTTGACATTACTGTCTAATTGCAATGAGAATGTAGACCCAAATTACACCTCAGACCTAACAGATTATATTTAGGACATGAATTGCAGGATTTAAATGGATGGTAATCAGGTTAGGAGAGGACTGAAGTGGCTTTGATGGCATTTGCAAGTTGGAAGCTTTGAACTATCCTGTGAGAAGCAACTCTCTGTTGCTTTATTGCAATTGTGCTTAATAGAACGAATGGTGCCATTAAGGACCTGCTAATGACCTTTGATACCACTCTTGACATGGTCCTTCACCTCATAGCCCTCCTCAAGTAGGGAATTAAAAGGGTAATTTCATAGCTGTTGTCTTAGTGTCCTATAGACCTAAGTGTGTGGGGCTATCATGCCAAATGTTAAGACTTACAGCATTTTGTTCTAACCTTTTAACCTATATAAAGTGGGCTGAGGCTCTCATTTCAGGTTCTAATAACCTAAATTTCTAATTTAGATGTGATATGCCACACTATGTTGATACATAATGCAGCCTTCTTGTTCTGAAATAGCATCTTATTTCCTCTCTTTGATAAAATATTTAACTACAGATCTATTTGTCTGTGACTGCTAATTRCCCATTACAGTTCCCCTAGAACCCTACAGATCAAAGGTGGTGCATCGAAAGCTAACATTTCCTCTCTTTTAATATACCCATATTAATGTGACAGCTGTCCTCTATTCTGTGAGCCATTTTGGCACTGGAAACTTCAGCYGGCATGTTCATGCCCACATTTTTGAAAACTCTGAGTCTACASGGCCAATTTTTGCTGACCCCATGGCCTGCCTCCATGTTATTAAGTCCTCTTGATAGCARTACTTATTTGCATGGCCTCTGCCCAGCTGCCTCTGAGCAGGGACCACCCCTTGCTCTGTCTGCTCTGGGCTGCTCCCTAAAGTAGCAAAGGCAATTCTGAAACAACTGTCTTCAGCATAGCTAGTGCATGCCTAAAATGCTATCATTTGTACTGGCCAAACTAACATCTATACAACAAGTTTTAATATATATTCACAGAATCACACAGAATCACAGGATGGTTGAGGTTGGAAGAGTCCTCTGCAGATCATCTAGTCCAACCTCTCTGCTCAAGCAGGGTCACCCAGCATACATTGCACAGGATTGCATCCAGGTGGGTTTTGGATATCTCCAGAGAAGGAGACTCCACAACCTCTCTGGGCAGCCTGTTCCAGTGCTCTGTCACTCTCACAGTAAAGAAGTTCTTCCTTATATTCAGGTGGAACTGACTGTGTTTCAGTTTGTACCTGTTGTCTCTTGTCCTATCACTTGCCACCATTGAAAAGAGTCCAGCCTCATCTTCTTGACACCCTCCATGAAGGTATTTGTATACAATGATAAGATTCCCTCTCAGTTTTCTCTTCTCCAGGCTAAACAGGCCCAACTCTCGCAGCCTTTCCTTGTAAGAGRGAGGCTCCAGTCCCCTAATGATCTTTGCAGCCCTACGCTGGACTCTCTCTAGCAGCTCCACGTCTCTCTTGTACTGGGGAGCCCAGAACTGGACACGGCCTCACCCAAGGCCATAAGTAAAGGGGCAGGATCCCCTTTCTCGACCTGCTGACAACACTCTTCCTAATGCACCCCGGGATACCCAACAGGTCAGCCCCCAGCTTGTACTGGTGCCTGGGGTTATTCCTCCCTAGGTGCAGGACCCTGCACTTGCCCTTGTTGAACCTCATGAGGTTCCCCTCTGCCCAGTTCTCCWGCYTGTCYAGRTCTSTCTGAATGGCAGCACTGCCCTCCGGTGTGTCAGGCACTCCTCCCAGCTTGGTATCATCAGCAAACTTGCTGAGGAGGCACTCTGTCCCCTCATCCAGGTMATTGATGAATAAATTGAACAAGACTGGCCCCAGTACTGACCCCTGGGGGACACTACAGGACTCCAAATAGACTCTGTGCCAGTTCTCAATCCACCTCGCTGTCCACTCATCTAACACACACTTCCTGAGCTTGCATAGAAGGATGTTATTGGAGACAGTGTGTAAAGCCTTGCTGAAGTCCAGGCGGACAACATCCACTGCTCTCCCCTCATCTACCCAGCTAGTCATTCCATCCTAGAAGGCTATCAGATTGGTTAAGCAGGATTTCCCCATGGTAAATCCATGCTGGCTACTCCTGATCACCTTCTTTTCCTCCACATGCTTAGAGATTACATCCAGGATGAGCTGTTCCATCACCTTTCCAGGGATGGAGGGGAGGCTGACTATCCTGTAGTTGCATGGGTCCTTCTTCTTKCCCTTTTTGAAGACTGGAGCATCCTTGGTACTTTGAAAGACTGCATGGTAACTATCATGACAGAACCTAACTGGTAAATTATTTTCAACTTTAAAAAAATACTTAAAATAGAATTTCCTTAATGTATATTAATTTAGATCCTATCGTTTACRGTGTTCAGTGGGCATGCTATTCAAGGACATACCCACGTTATTTCGCAAATTATACTTCTTACTGTTGTATAGATCAGAAATTTCAGAACAAGTGCAAAATATACRTATGCCTGTTTAAAGTTCCTCCCTCTTGTACTGGCACATCTTAAAGTTATCAAAGTAAAAGCAAGCAAAGAAATAAAAGCCTACCGCAACAGTAGACCCTGTATCTAAACGGCAAAGCACCACACACTACAGAAAATAAGTAGCTGACTAAATAACCAAAAATAGTGTAAGTCTAAATATTTAGTTAYATAAATATTCATTATATGTTTAAATAGTGCAGAAGACCAAACATGGATGTGTGGGGTTTTGATGCACGTCCATTTCATGAAGCTTAGTGTTGTGTGTACCATGATATAAAGATACCTTAGCATGACTGATCTAATCTCTAATGTAGTTATTCATAGTAAGTTACACTGAAATAATTATGGGCAGAGAGAAAGTAGTAAGGTTCAATTAACATGTCTATCTATTGGGTACACAAAAGCAGAGCAATCTCTTGTAACATAGCTTGTAGTTATTGCCATGCTTAGAAGTAGTTGAAGTGGACAGGCTGGCGTTGTGTGTGCAGCTGGCTTGGGCATGGCTGTATTTGTTGTGGGGTTGTTTAGCCTTGCGACTATCAGTCTCTCCATGTAAAAGCACCAAAAAGAAGGATTATTTGGTGACGAAGCGTAAAACTCTGATTTGGAGATTGGGGATTCRTTCCCTGGCTCTCTGATTTTCTTTGAAAGTAAAACATCAAATCTCTCCATTTTGCCTGCTTTCCCAGTGGAGAAGGGAGTAGTAAAAGTTTYTCTCGCCCATGTTTTAAAGACTGTGACGTACGTCTCAGAGCCACAAACTCTTCTGGGAATACAGTTTGAGTTGCTTTATGTTCCAATATAATCAGATCTTTCCAGGTTTTACCTGTGTGCCACATGTTTCATAGCATGATCCTGCTTTCTGCTGGGACCTTGTGGGGACAGTATGGTGCAAACAACTCAACTCCAGGAGATAAACTGGAGTTGGGCAACATTTTGTAGGAATGTTTCAGATTATGATATGTATAATGACAAACCGTACTCCCCCTGGCACTGATCTCTTGATGAATATTGATTTCTAAATCATACAGKTTTTTTTTCTAACTCCTTTTGCATTTTGAGGGCTTCTCTAACCTTTTCTATGGTTCTTCTTTTCTTTTCTTTTGCAGGATGGACTGTATCCTTAAGGCCAATTGCCGGTAAAAAGAAGACAATAATTAGGCAATAAATCCAAGGTACATTCTGTAGTCAGCAAGAAAACCTTAAATAGGGTGCCACAGTCAAATCATCAGCCTGTGTAAATATCAGATGATAGACCCTTCTGTATGGGGTGAACACATACATGTCTTTCGCTGATACCGTCTGCTGCAAAATTAAGTTTAGTATCCTAGTAACAAGTGTATGTGGCTCATCTAGGAGAAACAATGACAGTGAACCTTTAAAGGGCAGACTTCAGAATGCTGAATAAAATGCAGCAGGCAGAAGGGCAAAGTAGAAAAAAAACAGAAAAGAGGCTGCAGGGTGTTTTCTTTAAGAACATTGCATTAAAGGGGCAGAAGACTTGTGTGCCTTCTAATGTGTTTCGGAAGGAGGACAATGCTTAAATGGAAGAGGACATGACTTCATTAGGGCCAATAACATTTGCTAAAATCACAGATCATGCCAGAACATTGGCTGGAACACAAATCACCGTTCAGAAAGAAATTATAAGACCAAAATGAAGATCAAAAAGGAAAAGCTAAAGGACATAACTAGATTGCCAAAGTGCATGTATGCAGCACACGCAAGCTGTTCTAATACTATCTGATAGTACTGGTTCACATATTTACAGCCCAAACAAAGCAGTGTTTTATATTAAGTTGATTAAATGTTAAGATTTTTAACATATGATAGCCTTTGTGCTAGCATAATTCAGTGTAATACAGGCCTCCACCCAAAGGCCAGTCAAGTCCAGGTATGACCTGCAAGAAGACTTTGACTGGATGTCAAAGCCCTAGACATAAGAAATTTCTGGCAATCCTAAAGGAAATACAGTATTTCTCACCACTCTCCCGTGCTTTCAATATGTAGCTATAGCATGCTCTGAAAGTTTTCAGCTTTGAAAGCAGTATGAAATACCTGCCCAGCAGGGCTGGATCTATCATCTTTACTGTGGATCCTACCATAAAAAAAAATATCCAGTGATCTTAGAAGAAATCTTCAAGCCTCAGTAAAATTGCCTTGCAATCTCACAAAAAATCAACACTGGTAGCCTGTAAGTGTCTACTCTTGGGCAGTTTTGCTGTTTGTGGGATGTGCCTGAACTACTTCAGGTTCTAATAACATTTTTCCTCTTGAAAATGCTTATTAAATGCTTTTCGCATTTTACAGCACCCACAGCCTGATCACAGGTGAGATTCCATTCAGTTTTGGAAGCAATATGTTCACTGAGTCTGTCGAACTTTCAAATGTCAAAATTGGGGGTCTTCAGAAGCATCAAATAAACCAGGAAATTGGAGGATGAGGCTCCTGACTTCTCTCTTATTTGCTTAAAAGGTGGACTAAAAACATGCCCAAACTTTTTATATTGTGATAAATCTGCATGAATCTGTCTGGCAATTTTTCCTGCACTTGTGCGGAAACTTTTTCTACTTAGTTGCTCATGTGGAAGTGTTTAATATTGATTTGATAAATATAATTGTTATTAAATATTCTCCTTCTGAAACTTCTTAACTAAACATCTCCTCTATCAGTACATTATAAGCCTTTAAAGAGATCTCTGCAAGACTATGCTTACTGTCTCACTGAAGCTCACTGTGCCAAATTACCAAATTATCCTAACTGGAAGTTCTTATAGCTTGAAAAATATTTTGACATTTTGCCATCTGAAATTTTTTGCATATCTCAGAGAGGAGGAATACAAAGTCTGATTTGGATTCATGTCTTATTAATTAAACATGCTGATTATTTTGTACTTTGCTTATGATACTTAATAATGGCTATTTAAAGGAGAAATTAGTAATTCAAAATGCAAATGGCTGGGACACAGAAGAGGGTAGGTATGGTGTTTAAAATTTCCAGAAAGACATATTTGCAACCAATGACAGCAGTAAAACTTGAACAATTTAAGCCAAAATTTAAAGCAAAAAGGCTCAAAGAAAACCTCAATGTAATTATAAAAATAATTATAAAATATATATTTTTTAATCTAAAACTGGAATAAGTAAATATATTTTAATAGAATTTTGCAAGAAGGGTTAATTATGGGGATGACAGATTTTTTCTCTAATACTTCTTATATTAATTTATATTTATATGACAGTCATTACAAGTATGCGTATTCAGTGCTCTGAGTATTGTAGGACACTATCAATAATACAAGAAAAAGAAACATTTTCTTCATCAGCAAGAAAAAAGTTTCAACAGCAGCTTAGTTAGACTGCTATGTGTAAAAATTGTTTTTTATCTTTTTGTTACTATGTTGCCTGGAGGATTGGGACTGGTGACATTGCCAAAACTGTGAGTTTGGAAAACAGAAAATGAGGAGCAGTCTCCCCGCATGAAGGTGAGAATGAATATCCCCAACTCCCACGTATTCAAGGGAAGTTTGATCAGGATGGACATGCAAAAACTTAATTCCGCTTTGCTTAGCTGTTTGTTTCAACATGTGCGTCCACATGTTTTGTAGTAGTGAGTCTAACATGTCACTTCTTAAAACAGATGCTATTATGTTAAATCCCTTTATGAATTCCATAAAGCAGCAGAATAAGCTAAAGAGGATTTCACAGAGGGCTGTCAGTATTACCCCGAGGGAAAAAGCTTTCCAGATTTTGAGGATGTCTGATACCCTGCAGCACATCTTTTCAAATACTTCAGGATAACTTTATCTACTGATAAACACTAAAAACAGAAGGAGAGGCAAAATTCAGACAAGTACTGTTTTTTACTGGTAATTCAAAGACTGACTTGTACTTATGGCCAGTATTACAGACCTCAAAAGATGTATTTTTAGCATCCCTTACTCTATAAGAAGTTAGGAGCCAGACAACCCTTCAGTGCAAAATGTTTAATAACTGGCAGCCAAACTAGGAACTCAGCCCTTACAAACTCATGACTGTGAAAGAACTGCTCCAAGGGAGGGACAGTCCACAGGTGTACAATAAAGAAGGCAGAAGGATTATTGTTGCTTGGGCCTTTTCACTGACATATTGTCCAACTAACAACTTAGACATATTTAGGAGACTTGTCGAAAATAACTCTGGCCAAAGAGTTTATTTATTTCCTTCAAGAAATCATTGGTATTCTCTGTTGTGATGCAAGGATTCATGTCTCCAGCAGATGAAATTTTTCAGAGCAAGGGAAATTGTTTAACTGGGCCCATGGCATCTAATATTACCAACTGACTACTTGCACATCAGCTAAGTCCCTTCCTGTCCTGCACCTTGTCAGTGTAAAGCAAGCTACCCTGGCATACTCCATCAAGTTTTAAACTACTGGTTRAGAGAAGACATTTCCATGTTAGAGCATGCTTGCCTGCAGCGTATATAAGACAAGTACTAACATGCATAAAACAGCAGACCCCAAACCTACAAAAATTGCTCATCTGTTCTGCCTTGGCTTTTGTAAATCCATCAGATCTTCATGTCTGCTCATTAGGTGCTTCAGCCTAAGGACATTTTATAGCTCAAGCCACAATACTGAGTAGATAATGCGCAGCCAGACAGATACCTCATGTCACATCTTTTGAAAAGGTCACTCTCGGGTTTTTGTTTCATCTCGTCAGTATTTTAAATGCTGTATACTAATTTCAGCAAATTAATGTTGGGCTTTTTTCTGARGGCAAAAGTGGTTCTAAAACAGTGTGATAGGATTTTCTCTAAGCTGTGTGCATATGTATATATATGTATTTTTTTCTACTCATCTTCCCTTCACACGCTGTTCTAAGCTGCATATTTATTGTRGTCATTCCACTTCATCTTCAACAAGTCTGGTCTGACCACGTGTGAAAAGGTCGTGTTAGTGAGAAAGTGCGATGAGGGTATGCGATAGTTCTCGGACTGGGTGTAAATCCTCTCAATATTAATGGGAAAGGGAACTCAGAGAAGTATGACACAGCATGCAAAAAGCACTGCATAATGTTCAGCTGCATAGTTCTCCATGAATATTCAGTTCAAGCTCTGTTCAAGCCTRTATAGCTAAAGACAGTGAAAAAGAGAATGGGAGAGAGCTTCTGCTTTGGTGATTATTTAAAGTGCCGCTGTCCACATGTTTGAAGTCRGTAGAATTTTAAGTGTCAAGTACCTTAATTTTTAATTCTTAAATTATACATCTATATTCTCTCCACAAAAGCCGCATTTAAGGAACATTATCTGGGTTGTAAAGTCAAGTACTTGAAAACTAAGATGTGGTAGATTTCTGATTGTACATGTAACTTCAATTCTGCCTCTTTGTTTATCCATTGAGTGCAGTTAATGACACAAGATCCTGTGGTAAAATATTTAATCACATAGTTAGAGACTGTTTGTGCAATGAGCAAGCATAGCTGGGACTGCTGAGACAAATACAAAGCTGATGTTTCCTGACTACAGAGGATTAAACAACATTCTTTGAATGTAATACTTTTCTGTATTAGTTTCTAGATTAATTTTTTTAAAGAAAAAATGAGATCAACCTATATTTTAGGTAGAGTTACATGTGTGTTTGTGGTCCGTGGTACTTGTCCTGATTGGTTAGTACCTTTTTGTTTGGACTCGAAGCCCAATTCTTAATACAGCAGCACTGCTAGCTAACTGCCATTTTCAGGAAAACAGCATTATCTTAAAATAACTGTTACCTATTAACATTATCTTAAAATAACATAACTGTTTCCACACAGGTCTTATGGAGCAGACTACCTTTCCTGTTTTCCTTCTGGCAGTCTGGGCTTGTAGGGTTGCTGACTGGAAGATCTATACTATGTGACTGCCAAGAATTGGAGAATGGATTGAATTTTTTCCTGCTTCTAAGTAGCAAGTGGAATAGCCTGGAAATGCTGAGTTTTGGATCTAGATGTCAAACAGTAGCCTGCCCTATCAGAGAGTTTTGGAAATTGAAAATATTCAAAATATGAATGAATTCTGAAGGCCTGCTAAAGAGAAAAAGACCTAGTAGACCCATTATCGTTCCTAGTGTTATGTACAATATCTTAGTTTCTGCTTTACTTCATTTTGTCTTGAGCCTTAGGCTAGCTACCACATCCCATTCTGTGCTCAATCCTTTTTATGTCATGTGAACTAATGAACTTGTTTATGGAGTAAGAAAGAAAGACACCAAAGATTACGCTGCAATRTAAGAGGTCCCTTCCATGCTCTAATGGTGAAGTCAGGTAATCCAGAACATAGAATGAGTTACTGGAGATGTAAGAGAAGCCAAAGTCTGGAGAATTATTGGAAGCTGGAATACATTTGGATCTGGGACCTGTCTGACCCAGTTCTTCTTTTACCTAATACTCACCTAGTAAACTGCCATCCGTTCCACCAGAAAATTCAGAGGAGAGGTGTGAATGGAACATACTAAAATATGGCCAAGGTTTTTAATTTCAAGGAGCTAAGAAAGGAGCCTATGGAATTATCATGCTCACTTCCCCCTTTTTTATTTTCTTGCATTTCTACAATTGCTCTGGCAGCTTCCAGGCATTCCCAGCAAAAGGAGTGGGATTACTGTTGCTTCTCCTTCTTCTGCAATATGATGCATTCATCTGTGGAAACATCGTGGTTCTGTTGTTACTCTGGAGTGTTGCAGCCACGTCCTCAGAGGAACCCTGTGGGAACGTGGAAAATACCAGAAGTTTATCAAACTTGACTGAACCATGAATAAAATAGCCTTGGGAGAGAGAATGGTTCTGCATTCCTATGTCCCTTATAGGTCTGAAATATCTTTTGGATATGACGGGTGCATCATAACCTCTTGTAAATACTTTTTATAACAGGAAGAGCTGATCACCTAAGCAGGGAGCCACTGCCATTTACTTTTAAGATTTCATTGGTGTTGATGAAAATGATTTGGCATTATGTGAACAAACTTTTTAGGCAAGAGCTTTGTGAAGATTTATGCAAGGAAAAGCTGTTTACAACACCTCTTGTGATGTGATGAAGCTTTCCACTTTTTTTTTTTTCTGAAGCTAGATGCAATCCTCTTGCAATCTCCCATGTGAAATATGTGGATATTCTGTACTGCTAGATATAACCTTGAAATAACTCACATCCCTAAAATCTGGAGACTAACTTCAATTAACAAGAAAGTACACGTTGTATCACAGCTCTACCTCAGCACAAAATACTCCAGAACAACGGATAAAGAATATATACCCAGCCGTG
Source organism: Rhea americana (assembly GCF_003343005.1). Lineage (NCBI taxonomy): Eukaryota > Metazoa > Chordata > Aves > Rheiformes > Rheidae > Rhea > Rhea americana. Next base: position 819,106 of record NW_028186468.1, on the reverse strand, counting down.
AAAGAGGCAGCAAGTGAAACTGAAACCTTGGAGTTTCAAGGGTTGACAGCTTCCTCACTAAGTTGAGATAGTCAAAGATCTGCGTGGATGCCTCTCATTAAATCTAAGTACTTACGAGAAGTTAACCCCTTTCCAACATGTCATTATTCAATGACAAATTTTATTTTTTCCTTTCTTAATCCTAACAGCTTTTTTACAGTGAGAAGATGTGACTGGCTGCATGTGTGTACCCTGCATATATTGATTTTGTGTATATCCAAAATACATCAGTTGCATCTAGAATGTAGTTGTCTCAGATACAGGCTTCCAAATCTGTGTGCCTGTGCTTTTCCAGGCAACTAATACCTAGAAAATACTATGTTTTACTATTATGATTACTTCAAAATGATAGAAAGGTTTATACTGTATAAAATTACGAATTAAACAGGTAAAACTAATAGTATTTCATATCCTTTATGATAACATAGCAAATATACTGAAAAATTATTGCTTGTTCATGTAGAGTTCCCACCTGTCCCTGTTTTGCTTTCCTTGTTAAAATAACCATTCTGAGACTCTAAATATATCTGTATTAGGTTTCTTGTTTTCATTTTGTTTTTGGAAATAGCTTTCCTCTTTCTGCAGAGTCCTGGAAGCACAAGYGTGCCAGACCAAAAACAGGAGGGAAAAGAAATATCAAAGCCTACCTACTATAAAGAACAACACACCTAAAACAGTTTTCTTTTTTAAGATTAGGAACATTTCTTTTTTGAGTGTGTGTATGTTTTTGGTTAAATGCCTTCCCCTAAAAGTTCCAGGATGCCCTGATCTGACTTGTAACAACTTCTTGTATGACTTTAATTTTTTTTGATTCATGGTGTTTTCATCTCTCTGGTGTTTCAGAATTACAGTGACTGAAAATAGGAAAGATGAACAATCCCTCCTTTTTTTTTTTTTTTTTTTTTTTTTTTTTTTTTTTTTTTTTTTTTTTTTTTTTTTTTTTTTTTTTTTTTTTTTTGGTAACAAAGGGCTTTGCTGCAATTACTTTTATTGTAACCTTACATTCAATTGAATGTTTGTTTTTCTCTTTCTAACATTCAGAGATTCTTTTTTGAAATGTCATGGAAGTTAGCTTGCATTATGGCAACACAGCAGTAGCTAAAGGCAGAATGTAAGGATTTAAATTTACAAAACATGGGCTTCCTGCAGCTGAAATGAAAATATTTAATTCAAAAGAGTAAAAAATGCACCATTCAGCTTTCATGAAATAAAAATATGAATGAAAAATCTGGTGTCAGGTGTAGTCATAGTGTTTACTCACTAAATGTCAAATTTTCCACTGAATTGTCCCACATTTTTTCTGTCTCTGCCAACAAGATACGCTTTGTATCTCTAAGAAAGAATGAACCAACATCACAGGTGAGAAGTTTGAAAGGTTTTAGATTTTTGAAAAACAAATTATAAAAAAGTCTTATTACATAAGACTGCCTGTTTTACTTGTTACCAGGGCTTGTTGGATGTATTTGCCCCTCTGTATAGGACATATGCTAGTCCAGAGCTTCATCCTCACTAGTGAACTTGTCTTGTAGGCTTTAAATCTGAAGAGAGGGAGAGAGAGAGAGAGAGAGAGAGCAAGTGAGTGAGCACATGCAGAGTTGAGCTTCTTCGTTAAGACAGCTAACTGGAAAGAGACTGATGGTGTCTCCGTGCAGGCAGTTTTCCAGATCAGTTCAACTAGCATAAATGAATTTGCTTCATGCAGCAAATCACGTGTGTGGCAGTGGAGAGTAGCAGATATGTAAGGGAAGAGCATCAGAATAGGGGCAGTACAGAGCAACGCTTCCCCCAGGTTTTCATCCACATTCTAGTAATTCACAGTTAAGGAACTTCCTGAAGTGGAAGTTGTATCCTCTTCTTGGAATTTAATGATTTTTTATACTTATTTATACTTTTCCTTTCAAAGCATGCTGTTTCAAAGACTTCCGCAATTTAATTTTGCCATGCAAAAGAATTATTTTTATTTTACACATTGTGATTTTGTTTGGTGTCTTCTACTCCTGTGTTACAAGAGCAGTGACTGATCTTTCCCCATGCATTTTATCCATATTATTCATGATTTTACAGACCTCCCAGTTAGTTGCTTTTACAGGGAATAGGCTGCCAGCTGTTTCTCTGGCACATCGAAGGGATTCTCAGCTTTGATTGTTGTGGCGACAGGGAGAAAGAGTCCTTTAGGTAGGGAGATCCTAGACCGTTTGAAGATCTATACAACAGTGCTTTGGGGGATGCTCCTAAATTATGATGATCCAGCAAAAAATGTTATTATCTTGACATTTTGTATGCCTGAAATAAAGTCAGGCCTTTTACATTTGTTGGTGTTGAGCAATACTTCAACGGGCCAGAGGGACTGCTGCTCCAAAGGACATCCACATTTAGTTTCATAAGCAAAATTGTTGTTTTATGGGAGATGCTTTCTGTGTGCTGGCATGTGTGCTGAAGGCAGATCAGCACCCGTCAGTGATGTGTCCTTGCCTGGGGCTGTAATGTGCTCTTCGACCTTGGGGCAGACGAGGACAGGGGGACTGGCTCTCGCAACCCTTTTGCTGAAGGTAGCGTTTCTGTCACGGACGCAGATGCCTGTGCTGTACCTTAACTTCTGGCTACCACWATGCTTGGTCACTTAGTGGAGGATCAGAGGTGGACCCCCCTCATATCTGGCATCAGTTAAGAGCCAGAAAATGAGCAGCTGCAGATGGGAATCCTATATGCCATGTTTCTAAAAGTGTGGCTGCTAATTTGTGTGTATGTGAAATACAAGTGTCAATAAAGTGAAAATTTCACGTGGAGATCTGTGTATTTCCTTGTCAGGCTGGAAAACCCCTTCAGTGAGCTGGCAGTTCACTAGCAGTTGGGCCCAAGGGACGTTAGTGTTTCCAGAGGTGCAAGAGAGGCATGGCAAAGCTACCTCCTAGGGAAACTGCACTGGGGGAGAAAGAAAATGAGGAGAAAGATACCTGAATTTGAGTTAACCCTCAAGCAAATCCCAAGCAAAGGTGAGGTATGAAAGGCAGCACGCTTTCCCAGGCCACGCGTGACACTGCAGGGAAGGCGCTGAGAGCCAGCTCCTACCCCAGGAGAATCAGGCAGACACCTGCAGCTCAGCAGGCTGAGGCAGAGACGTGTGAGAGGCCTTCGGCTCTGAGCTCAAGAAAAGTCCAAGCAGGGCTTTCTGATGAAAGAYTAGCATTGCATTCAGGGTCATGTCTAAGGGAGTTGTAATTATTTTTGTTTTTTTCTAAGAAAGGAATAACAGCATTTCAGACCCAGTCTGTTTAAGGTATGTTGTAAATGATCAGAAACTCTTTTGATTTTATAGCATTTGGCTTTATAAATGAAATGAAATGCTCCCGACTTTTAACAGCACTGAAGATTTTAAAAAACAAACCAAGTAAAGCAAACAGTTTGTCTTTTTAAAATTTCTTAATTTTCTAAGTTGTGCTTGCATCTCTAATTTTTTGTTTAAGTAAGTAAAGATGATGTTAAGAATTCCAAAACTGTTGTTGGAGGAGTTGCCAGATTAGATAAGCAATTGTTGTCTTGCTAAGAAGAGCAGGAAAAACCTGTAGCAACCTTAAATTATTGCAGAAAAGATTATCTATTAAAAAATGCTGCCATTACAACCAGTCGCTCTTATTATATGTATACAGACTTGAAGTTCATGTGTTGATGGCTGAATGTTCTTTGGACTGTTCTTTTATTCCAACACATATATTTTCTTGTTTTAATAAGAAAAATTAGCACTTGAGCCATTTAAAAATGGTTTCTATTTTTTGGCTGTTTCACCTGTATTCATTTCAGTGATGATGAATTGCACATTTTTTAGCAATTTTTTGGAGTGTTTTATTGTTGAGTGTTATTTTTATTCCTGCTGTTAAGAATTTGTCTTTCAGGGAATATTGTTATAATATATTTACTTCTGTAAAATACCTATTCTGGTAATACATGAGCATTGTCCTTGGATTAAGAACAACAGAGAACACTAATTAAAAGCTAAAAAATTTATAGGTCTGCCTAAGCAGCTGTATTTGTACATATGCAGATGCACATACACACAGAACCAAAAAGACAGCCTTCTCTGAGGGAATGGGATTAGACTCCTGTGTTTCTACGGGTCTCTAAAACTTCATGTTGTAATGAATTTTAAGAGATGGATAAGATGAAGGTATCTCACTGAATAGAGCTCTTGGCAGCAACAGGACTGTGGTGCCTTTTCTTTTTAGGATTTTCATTGTTCAACAACTTTCTACTACGTCTTGAATTCCTGGGGCATATCTCTAGGGGCTTTTAAAACCTTGCCTGACAAGGCTTGGTCTATGGCTAGTCTCTGTGACCTACCCAGCTCAGGGAGCCTTTCCGTGGACGGTTCAGGAAGCCCTTCTCTGGCTGAGAAAAACTTCCTGTTTTAGGAAGTGCAGTCCTCAACCGGACTGATGATCCATACTTAACTGATGCAGTCAAGAGCCGTGAAGCAGGGGCTGAGTGGTGGGAACACCTCAGTGGTAAAGCACAGCGCTGCCTTTTCTCAAATGTACGAAGCGATGGAAGACCATACATGCGCAGGGTGTTTGGTAACAGCTGCTGCTCCCACTGAAATACACAGTCCTCATGGCAGCAGTTGGAGCAAGGCTGGGGCCCAAACAAAGACAAAAYCACTGGTTAAAACATTCATTAATAAGAAAGAATTCCTATATATTGTCCTATATATACATTCCTATTTTTTGTCCATACATTTTGAAGGAATTTGTATCTAAAGAATTACTTAACTTTATAGGATAGTTGCAATCTGTGAAAGGGATTTAAAACAGAAGCAGAAGAAACAACCCAAGGAAGCCAATGGAAATAAAACTCTGCTCTTCTGAGCAACTAGTATATTCCAGGGCAAATCAATTTTTCAGAAAATAGGAATAAAACTAGRACTTTATAATAGAAAGCAAGTTTTAATTCTGGTTGGAATGAAATCTGCCTCTTTTACCTCTGCTGATCGGAACTGGATACCTGCAAAAATAATGAAAACCAAACCGAAACAAACAGGAAGCTGTTTAAAGGCAATCTGTCTCACACCTTCTCTGATACTTCAAGATATCCACCGCTCCTGAGAATTTGTAAGATGCATGAATTAAATCAGAGTATGAGTGCCAACTGTCAAAGATGCTTTCACTCAGCAACCAGTGGAGCATTCTGGAAAAATGTGAGACAAACACTTGCTTTCCAAAGCTACACGAGATGGATTGGCACTGCACATCCTAGGAAATACAAAAAACAYGAGAAGCGCCTCCTCAAATCTGAAGCAGGCACATGTCAACATAGATTTATGGCTTGGGCAGAACCTGGGGCTTAGCAATCTCACAGCGAAGAGGCGCCCACTCTCCGTTCTGGGAGCACGCTGAAGCTCTCCAGAAACGGGGATGGAGCTTGTGGCGGTAATGTCTTTGCTGCAGATCCCTCCCCAGCAGGAAGGCCCAGTTCCTGGAGCCCTCATAGACCACAGAGCTGTGATTTCAGGGAATTCAGGTGAAATATTCTAGGGGCAGAGGGCAGTAGCATATTATGGAGACAAAGGCTTTATGGGGCTTGACTCATTTGGCTATTTTTTTCTGTAATACCTGGCACTTAGTCTAAGAATATGTGAATTCTCAGATGATTGTAAAGACCACTTTATGATCAATGGAACTTATTTATAATATAAATAGGAGGATATATTTTTAAAAAAGAAAGTTATTTTAAATATCCTTAAAAATAATTGAAAGTCTTTATCTTCTTCAAAATTAACATTTTTTCCCAAAATTTTATGAAAATTAGACTAATCAGTACAATACCTCTACCTGTCCAGATTGGTTTATCTGGATGCTAACTACAGCACCAATATTTTAATCTGAAAAAGGAGTACTAAAATTAAAATGTCTTTATAAATATTCTATTTTTATTTAGAAGATCTAGTTTAAAACAAGATTTTCACTGTTAGAATGCTAAAATAAAAATAGGACGGTAATTGTAAAAAGATGATTGTATCACTCAATTATCAAAACTACATTTAGTTGTTGCAAGTTAATAATAAATAAGGCCACTGACCTTCCCATCATACATAATCCTCAGGATCTGTGTTCAGTAAGTTTACTTTGAATTCATTAGTTCAAAGCCCTAGAATATATCTTTCAGCATAAAAAGGATTAGAATTGGCAGGAAACTTACTGTATCAGTATCCCCTGTGATCATAAATAAAGAGGCTGAATATTAACAGAACAGCCTCATAGAAAGAAAAAGATTTTTTTTTTTTTTTGGTAATCCTCTTGAGGTTTGGATTTGTTGCAAGAAAGAGGAATAACCTGTTTATGGTTTAGAAATTTAAGATCTGTCTTTCTATTGTATACATCTGTATATGGAGAGAGATCATTCATTACAACAATATACCATACAGTGTATCTAGATAGCTCGTATTGTGTGCTATGAACTGACACAATAGAGTCCCTTTCAATAAGTTCCTTTTTCAGTAATTTTGTACCCTGAAAGACTGTTTACTGAATATTAGATCAAAGTAATCTTTGAAATGTTTATTACTTACCAAAATTTGATACTGCCTCAGCATTCRCGGTAGTTGCCCGTGTGTGTTACTGCCTCATTGTCTTGTCAGTTCTGCTTATACCTTTCAAGAGACTCATTTGCTCATACCTTTTAAGAGACCCACTGATTTCAATGGGAAAAGTCAATTCCTAGATCCTTGCAGGATGACTCTATAGAGCGACATCAATATTATAGTGATGGACATATTCTGCACAGTACTGAGAACTTGCAACTCACCTCTAGAGAGTAAAATATTCAGCAGCTTAGAGGCTCTGACTTTATAATCTGTAGATAACATTACCTCAGTAAAAGCAATGCTTTTTTAATAAAAATGTTAGAGTATCACTTAATTTAAAAACTTTTTCTTTATGTTGTTTCTTTTTGCTTTCTACAATGCTACCAGATAATTTAGCAAAATAAAGTTGCCAAACAGAAAAAAGCATTATTTTGGCTCTAAATGATGGTTAATAAATGGAGGAGAGGAAAAAGGCTAGAAATAAAGAACACATTGGAATGGGCCTTGGAAAGAAATATGGATAATAGACCACCTAATATGCTATACAAAAGGGCTCTCTATCATGCAAATGTTTCTTAGTGAGGTAGTAATTTGTCTTATTGCCTTAGGTGAAATTGCTCACATGTAACAATACCCTAACACTAATATAGATATGTACAGCTTGTCAACAGTTAAGGATTGGCTGATCCTGGACGAAAACAAGTTGAGTATTGGGATTTTTTTTGAATGGCTGCGGTTTATTCCGGCCTGCTCTTCTCCCCTGGTGCCACTATGTTAGGTGCTTTATCCATGCTAAAGGATTATCCAGTCCTTTGTCAGTGGTGGGAGAGAAGAAGCTGGCTTAAAATTATGGTATTAAAGAGCTCATAAGGGTCCTGACTAGGTATACTTGTAGGTCACAAGATACATATGAATTTCGAGAAAGAAGAAAATAAAGGTGGTGTGGATACCCACAGGTAGTTTTGGTACTAGTAACCACATTAGAAAGCACAGAAGCGTCAGTGGGTAACATTCTGTCTGGTATTTTTAGTGAATCAGAGCCAGGAAATAGATACCCAAAAAGGAGTAGTAAGCTAGTACAAGGATAGGGCATTAAAGTGAAATAAAGCTGTTTGAACTCATTGCAGTGAAAGGTACTGAGGTTGCAGGCTGAGCCTGACATGGATAATTGTTCAATTTGCTCTTCCCTTGAAACGGTCCACCTCCATGAAGAAGATGTTTCTGATAGGAGAAAGTATAACCATGTTCATTTTTCCAATAGTTGTACCCAGTCTATTTATAATAGACACGTTTTTAGCTGTAGAAGTATGATGTACTTCATGTTTTCACAGTTATAAATGTGTTTGTGATTCTCTTGCATACATGAGAAAACAATGCCTATTGATGCCACTTACATGTGTTTAATTTAGGAAATCATCAAGGACGATAAGATTATTCTCCTAAGTCATGGGAACACTTTAGAAGTTCTTCAAGTCTAATCCATTGCAGGATTTACAATATATCACACTCATCAATAKAGCTAAGTGTTAAGGAGTTCACAAGATCTGGCAGAACAAAAGCTTGTTGAGTGGGCTTCAGCTCCATGAATAGCTCCATGAGTAATGAAATCTATAATATCTCATTTCCTGAGCTCTTGTGTTTCCTGATTGGATTGTTTACTTGGACTGAATGTTATCAAGTATCTTACTCTTTCACATACCTACTCTTTCCTGAGTTGATCTGGTGATGTCTCATATAGGTGAGGTAATTTAGTAACCTTTCCCTAATTTGGAAAAAGAGCACTACTTTTGAACTCTCTTTTCTACTCTGCTACCAGTTTTAATGAAGGTATAAAAATAGGTTGCTTTTAATTTGGTTTGAAAGTGGCCATCAGATCCAAAGTTACGGGAAACTGATGGGCAGGCAAGCAGACAGGGCAACTGGGAAACAAGGTGGAGAAGATAACGAGTCCTGAACTTGCTGTAGTGGGATTCTGTCTACTCAGAAACTCTTTGATAGTTTCATAGATTCAGTGGAGAATCCTTTCTTCTCTCTCAGTCCAGAAGAGATGCATGGTAGTGGATGATCACACTTCGAAAGGCATTTTAAACAGTTTTCTTCTCTGGATAGTTTTTTGAAGTGTAAATTATTGAGAAACTTTTAATAACAAGGTGTTATCAAGGTCTGGACAGTCTGGACCGTCTTTAGGAACTATTCATAGCCAGAGAAAGTTATTGCTGTTGCTCTGGTGATGAAATGGAAAATAAAATTTTATCATCTGTCATGGCATTTTCATTCAGGAAATAGTCTCTAAGACATTGCTCTTTCGGTGGCATGCAGGAGCTTCTGAGGTTCTTGATGGTTAATCTATGTGCACTCAACATCTCCTGGTTATCTGTGACCATCTTTGATCACCCAAAGCATGTTTTGAGGTAAAGCTCTTGCCATGCAGAGCTGCAAACTCTTCCTGGTGTTCTAGAACAAACACATCTTTAAATGGCATATTTTCTAAACAACGCATTGCCCAGCTGAGCATGTAATCTTCATTGGGAAGGGATAACTTACATATCAACAGCAACAGAAAAGATGTTTGCTGCGGAGTGTCTTGCGTATAAAAGTCGTTGAGTCACGATCTGAGTCTGATTTGTAACTGCTATAAGTAATAACTATTTAAAGTAAATGTTGCAACGGCAGTTTGGAAGTTGCATACAGTCTTAGTTAATCAGGACGTAACAATGCCCGTTTTATAGCCAAGGTCACGCTCCCATTTTAATGAGATGGTAATTGAAACGGACAAGAAGCACAAGTAAAAGAAAATTATATATACATACACGTTTTCTCCTCTTTTAGTGACAGTAAGTAAGGTGGAACAACCTCAGTTCAGTTAGTGCTTCAACATGCTTGTCTAAGTAGTTTTGTCTTTCTGAAGTCTAGGTTTTGGGGCCTTTATTTTTTTCATTTAAAGTTTTCTGCTGGGCTTCAGACCCTAAAAGGGAATACACTTCCTCATTTCCTAACCTATTTACAGGTTTGAAAATACGTTTCAAAACTGAATTTTAAAATAAATGGTTGTAGTCCGCATACTTTCTAATATGTGAAATCCATAAACTGGGCTATCTAATACCCAGAAAGTGTGTATGATGTAAAAATAGAGATATTTGGGGAGATAAATGAGCATGAACCTTCTAACTGTGTAGAAACAGTTTGCATTAGGAGATGTTTTTGAAGCTGGATTAGAAAAATGTTATTTTTTTTAATGAAAGGTCAATCCTACTTAAAATAAGAACAGCCTAATCTTTTAGAGAGGTGAGCCTAATTACCTGCATATTTGCACAATTACAGGTTTTAAAAAATGATTTTAACTGAAAAAGTTGTCTGTATGCCTATATACTGTTGAATGACGAAAATAAAAATTGTCAATGTGAACAGCTTTTTCTATGATCCAGCTTATCACAGAAATATTTCTTGCATCATGAAGACATAAACAATTTATTTTCCTTCATGTAGTGCAGAAGCCTTATACATAGAAAGTATATATATTCATATTCATATAGAAAGTATGATATTTGCTTTATTGTTTCTTCTATGATTTTATTTTTACATGTAGGGTCATCCAGACTATCATTATGAATACAAATTCTTCTGAGCTCTTTGAAAAGGACAAGAACTGAGGGATATGTCAGAAATAATGAATGTCAAATGTTTCCTGTAGCTAAAATAATTTCTGATTTCTCTGCAGTTTCAAATCACAACTTTGCAGAACTCATCCAGTTCATAAACTTTCACATATCCCCAAATCCATATCCTATCAGGAAGATTTCTTCCAAGTTCTAAATATGTATGTATACATATTATATATCTACAACATAGATTTGGTATTATTTTTCCTGCTTCTAGATTTCTCCAAGTAAGTAATGAATTTTTAAATACTAAATCTTTTTGGTTGAAGAAAAGGAAATATTCACAAAAAATACTGTTCCATCAGTCTATACACCAGCAATTAATCAAGACAGTCACATTGCACAAGAAAGTACACAAATACAGAGGTTTATTGTATAGCATATGTTATCATATATTATCATATAGACTATATCACATAATGTATATTCAGGCAGAATTCTGGATAAACCTATTTCAACTTGGAGTATCTTAGGTCTTATATAACAAATTACAGTATTTGCTAACCAACAGTCATTGCCTACATCTCAAAAAATATCAATGCTTACTTCCAGAGGACATCTTGGGTTGTTATCAGAAACACATACTTTCAATGTGCAGTTCCTGATGTGTTCTCTTAATTCCCTCTTAAACTGCTGCATGAGACAACTTATGCTCATCTTACTCACATTAATAATTCTCACAAAGGGTTCAGCCAGTGCTCTTAATGAATGAAAAAAGCCTTCAGTGAGCACCCAGTGAAATGCTTGTACTTAAGGGCGAGTAGACCTTAAAGGTTAGATGGACTGTGATGGTTCACCTGGAAGAAAGAAGGTATCCTTCTTTCCCCATCTCACTTTATGCCAGATGAAGTTTGCCTTTCCATCCAGAAGGCAACACGCTGACACTATCTGAAGATGTCATGCCCTCTTGTCACGCTTTAAGGAATTGACATTACCTCTTCTCTATGAACCATATATAAGAAAAGACTGTAATTGGTTGAATAGTCAATAATTATTTAAAAGATTATGTTTTTAACACAAATATTTATTTGAGATCTTGCTTACAAAGGAAAAACAAAACAAAACAAAACAGAGTGCTATGCCCCTATACGATTTGCCCTTTCAAATACAGTAGAAAGAGAGGTGAAGATCAGTGACACTGAAAGACCAAATTTAAGAAATTATAGAAAAAACAGAACTACCTGGAGAGCTCATAGAAGGCCCAAAGGAGATGAAAAGAATTTGTAAGAAAATTGAGACCTATACAGACAATGAAAATACTAATTAAATGCTAAAAATTAAAAGCAAACACACAGCATAGTGCAACACAATCATGATACATATCACCAGAAAAATTGATTTAATGTCTGAGATGTTAAAAAGCCTCTGACTGAGCAAGAGGCAAGAAAAATTCATTAATTATTAGTGTTTTGAAGCACTTGGCTGTGCTTACTGAATTAGCTGAAATTTTATTCTAAACTAACATGATTTGGTGTTCCTGCTTTTTAAAATGTGTCACGTGTCCTGCTGCATTCCTATTCTGCTAACTCCAAAAAAACTGTCATCTGTCTTGAGTCCCCAGGCAGCTAGCCTTTTGCAGCTACTTCTTTTTGTCCTGCCACCTTCAGCAGAATTAGTTGACGGACATCTCTTTTTCCAGGGTACTAGCTTACCTGGCCTGCTTGGAAATGCTCGCTCAAATAAACAGGTGAGCTTTTGACCTATACTTTGAACTAAATATGAGAAAGTAATTATCAGTCTTAGATAGTTGAGTAGGATTTAAATAGATTTTTTTTAAAAAAGAAAGTAAATAAGAAAAGAAAAAAAAGAGTATCCTACTGAGGCATAGGGCAAAGAGCTGTTCTCTTGGGCAGGTTAATTAACCAGATGGGATTAATTATCCAGACACAGCCTCACGCTGGGTTGGGCTGTGTTGTGTTTCTGTGGCTCTTTTGCTTCTGGTTCCAGCTACCACAGCTGCAGTGTGGTGGAAATGCTGTCTTCATTGTCTGATAATGCAACAACAAGGCCTGGTAGGCACTGTTTTCTTTTTTTAAATTCTACTTTACCAGAGTTAACTAGAGCAGTAAGACCGGCGTGTCTTCCTCCTGTGGATTTGGCTCCTTACCCATTCTGTTGGATTAGACTCACACAAGAGTTCCATGTTTTCTAGCTGAATACTAGATTGGAGCTGTACATTTACAGATTTTGTTTGGTAGAAGTGTAAGCTTGGATAATACCATCCACGTTTTCACTTTTTTCGCCCAAACCTCTTTCACAGTTGATACTTTTGCGATGCTGTTTGGGTGTAGCTTGCTTCCCTTTATCCTCCTCCTGCTTTTCTAGGGTCATCTCTCCCTTGCTTGTGCATAACTGCACCCTCCCACGGAAAATCACTCCCACATCATGAAAGCAGAACAGTGCTCTGACTCATCTCGCTTCCTGCCCTTAATGCTTATACTAGGTGAAAGAATAGGAGAAGGAAGAGGGAGAGATCTTGAACTTAGTCTAGCAATAATGCAATTTGAGCTGAAAGAAAGAGTTGAAGAATGGTCAAATAAGAGCTGGACAAGCCCCTTTGCCTGTAATAGTGGTAGGGTTTTTTTCTTTTATTCTCTTTTATTGTGTGAAAGAACTGTGATCTAAACGCCAGAGACTTTCTTTCAGTTGCAGGATGAAATAAAACAATGCTCAAAATAATATCAGAAAGTTGTTAGAAGTGTGATCAAAAAATCAGCCCTGTGTACAACCCCTACATGCAGAACTCCAGATGAAATTCTGAAATTTTCTCTTTGAATGTGGGTTATTGGTTCTTCGAACTTTTTATTTCCTAAAATGCAATAAGTTCTAGAAAAAATGTGATGCCTCAGCATCAGATATCTGTCTCTCCCTATGCTGYGAACAGATCACAATCATGTAACCTAGCAATCCGATATAAGCTGGTAATGCATGATGAGAAAATATTCATAGTAAATATGGTTGTAATCTCTCCCAAACCAGAGATACTGTTCTCACGTTCTGAAGCTTTGAGTTCCCCTTAAGAGAAGGAGCAAATTTCTCTTTGGCATAGGAATACTTCTGAGGAATATAGGGTATTTTTTTGTCCAGTAACATGTCTCAAATGGAATGATTAGTGATCTTAAAACAATTTCTAGGCATGCCTTTATTTTTATTTGTTTTCATTTGTTTCTGAATTAGAAGCTGGTGTCAGTTTGTGTGATGTCCGTTTTCATCTGTGCAGAGGAGGAGGAAACTCCTCTTATCCAGAAGCTAAAGGAATCTGCTGGGGATGGGTGGGTGTGTGTGTGTGTGTGTGTGTGCGCGCGCGCGTATGTGTGCATTGTGTGTGCATGACTGAATAAATGCACTGAAAACGGGTTATATCAGAGCACAGGATGAAGACAACCAAGGCCTTCTTCCTGTTCTATTGCAGAACTTTGTCCTCTTTTTGGTAGAGTATCCAGTTCTACTGCCTTGATAGTATGAAACTAATCTTCCTCTATTAGTGCAGCTTGGACTAGATAAAAGACAGAAAATGTTTTTACTTGAGCATTCCCTAAATGCAGAGGAGTCACGTTCTACAGAAGCAATTTCCACATTAATAAATCATCAGACTTATCTGATGTGTTGCTACTCATTGGGAATTGCTGAATGAGTTAGAAGAAAATGATTAATTTCGACATCTTTGTCCCATGCCTCATTTGAAACAAAATTAGAAATTTCTTTGAAATTTAATAGAGTTGTGTTGCTTTTTCATTATCTCATTGTGATTTTGAAACCTTGCTTTTCCAAATAATGGTCAAAAGTGAAAATGCAAAATAGCATAAAAGGATCTCTCTCATGTAGGTTCTAGTTTGAACCTGAGCAAATATTACTAGGAATCTCTTTAAAATATGTATTCTTCTAAGACTTGGAGAGATGAGATTTTTTTTTTTTTTTTTTTTTTTTTTTTTTTTCTGATGAAACACAACAGATTCTAGTAAAATTCCTTATGGATCTGAACTTGCTTAGATATTGCAGCTGTATACAAATCAAGGACTAGTCATTGGCATTTTGGTCCATAATGGAGTGTGTACAAAATATGAGTCAGAGAAGCCTCTGACATATAGCAATGTGTTCTTTCTCACCTAAACTGATTTGAATACCTGCTGTGCATGTTGCTGACTCAGCCAACAGCTAACAACATTGGCACTTAGTGTCTACAAAGGTAGATACAGGTATGTGACATAAGAGTTAACGTTTTAATACATTTATAATCTTTCAGCTAGTTTGGGGTATATTTTTTGTTTTGCTGTGTCTCAGATGCACACAAAGGTAAACCAAAAACAGCAGTTATACCAATTTCAGTCTGTCAGGAGAGATGAGAATGTGATGAAAATGTGATCTCTAATTGATTTTCTTGCTCTATGCCACACAGCAACATGCTTTTTTTTTCTCTGATACTCTGGTAGTTGTGTCAAAACGTTGACAGGAGATAAGCAGTTAAATAATTTATAAAGCCAAAACTTACAAGGAATTGAGGTTTGGATTGGTAAACAAATATTAGAAGAACTAAGAAGACGTTTAATGAAGGTTGTAGTCTCTGATGGGTGACTGTGCTTAGTGAAGTCTCTTTCAATGAAATACAAATATTGATATAATGAGCACGTCTGTGAATAATGACTTCTGTCATAAATGAATGAAGGCACGGGTTAGAGAGTCCTCATCAAAGTTATATGGGGTGAGAACATGCTGCTTCCTTAAACTTTTACACTGCATTATTTATCTATACTCTACAATAGCAGCCCATTGAGTTAACTACTGATGGCTACTGATGTTGTTGCCAAGATTGCCTTAAAATTTCCATGCTAAATCAAGCATTAAAATATGAAAACACGAAGGTGAGCAAGAGGATACCTCTAATTTGCTACATACAGCAGGAGGAGAGATAGTCTTAAAATATTATTTATTTGTATTATTATGTTATTAATTATTATACATTCACTATATATTATTTTATTTTATATTGTTATATTATTATATTATATTATTATATAAATATATGGTGTGCTTTAAAAATACAAACAATAGAGAGGTTGCATATTAAGCTTTCATAGTAACTTGCACACCAGTTTTTACACTGGATTAACAGAGAGTCATTTACCAACCACATTATTGTATTATATGTACTTTGGCAACGTATATAGGTGGGCAGCTGCTGGAGACAAGTATCATATGTCCAGATATTATCCATTTATACTGAGGAAGGACCCCAAGCTATGTTGGGTAATAAACTTGGATGTCAGCAAAGTATGAGAATATATTCTTCCGAATTAATGCTTTTTGTCCGGGAAATACTACCAACATAGAAATACTTCAGATTTCAGATCTTTTTCTATTTATTTTTAAAAAAATACACAAAATAGCTATAAATATTTTTTGACAGAAACCAGAGATCACGACACCTGCACAAAATATTGCTAAGCAGTACAAGAATATACAAGAGGTATGTAGTTAGCAAAAATTAAATTCCTGTTAGAATTTGCCCAAGGCCCCTTTCTAAAGTGAAATGTTTTTAACTTGCATCTACTACCTTTTCTTGGATGACCTTTCTTTCTTGTTTCTAGCTATGACTCTGCCCCTGGTGCTAATGAGTGGTCAGATTGCACTTCAATTAGTATCTCTCTGGCTAGCCTTTTCCACTTCTTTTTTTTTTTTAAATTACAAGTGAAGCTGAGGTTCATCCTCTAACAGCTTCGGTCATTTTACCAGGGGAATGACATTCCAGTCCTTTTGTTCAGTAAAGGTTTTTTGAATCAGTAAGGCTAATCTCTTCAACCTTGTATTTGCAAATCTCATCCTAATTAAAAGGATGGTTGTTTCTGGTGACATAATCAAATGAGATGCTGCAGTACTTGTAAAATAGTAGTATAATTTCATCTCCAACATTAAGATGAAAAAATAGAAACCCTTGTGTTTCTTCTAGAGTGGAACAAACAATTTACTGTAAAAATTTATGTAATGAGTTTGGCTTTATTCAAGTCATTTTAATTAAATATTTTCAAGCTCATAATTTTTTCAAAGAATTTCTTCTTCTAAGAAAATTAATTCAGTTGTGTTGGAGGTGTTTAATACAACCTAGTGCTTGTCGAAGTAAATGAAGTGTTCACAGTCTGTCCCTCTGTGACATATTTATTCAGGGCTTGATAGAATCTGCATTATTTATCTGTGATTTGCTGTGATATGCTCAATTACGATAAGCATGCCTATCAACCCCCCCAAATCTGCAGATGTATGTTGCCTTTTAAAGTAGTCACTGAATCAGAAAACTATTCAAGCACCTGACATGTTAATCATCAGACACTTACACAGAGGCTGATACACATAAGCAGATACTTAAGACTTGGCTGAGTAAAGCATTTAGAGAAAAAAAATGCAGAAGGATGATATTAGTTTAACTTTGTAGTAGTGCTCTGGTGCAAGAGTAAATAAATCAAGTTTACGTGAGAAGAGGTTTATTTACACAGGAAAAGTTACCTATTGTGAATATTTGTATTTTTTGCCCTTGAGTAGTATACTCCAAGTAACTACTTGAAATTTAGGAAGCATTCTTCCTTTGATGCAAAACAAAAGCAGACCTATCTAGTTTCTCTTTAGAGGTTTTTGAGGAAAAGTGGCAGATTCTGAATATTTGCAATTATGCTGCCCCTAAAGTCATACTTTCTGCAGTAGGACTGAAACAATGTTCGGTGAGGCATAGACATGAAGGGACATTTATCAAAATGTACAATGACTTTTAAGGAATATTTATATTCTCTTAAACCAACACCTTTGTTATTGGTGGTACTATAGCTTACATGCAACATTTTACTAGCAGCTACACACAGTTTTTTTTTATGTATCATCCTATGTGTAGCTGTAAAAGGAATATAAGTGAATATTTACATATTTTACCTGAAAAGAAGTAGGAAAAAGAGCTTTCATAAAAATTTTCTTATTTAATATTCTTCTGCTAGTGACATGTGTTAACCATGTGTAATAGTAGTTCTGATATTCAGCTCTATTCCCTCTATACATCGCTTATTTTGATAAGCACTGGATGTGTTTCTCTTACAAAGAAATGTCCAGCTTCAGGCAACAGTCATATGCTTGCTATTTTGACATGTAGATCTTATTATTAGCTATTTTAAGAAGACACTTATGTTTGAAATCTGAATGTGATGGTTTCAATAATAATTTGCCATGTGGCACAGCGTCAGTGTGTTTCTCAAGATTAGATAAATAGCCGCATTTAATGAATGGTATTCTCTCACTTTTTTGGTCTTGTAAAAGGGAAGAAAAAATGTTTTGAATGCAGTATGTTCAAGCACATGCTTCAAGAGGTGTGCTCAGACAGGTTACATCTACACTAGTGTTTTAGTCCAATTCAGGAGTGTGCTTTTGAAGAAAGTATCTGTATTTTCTCTCCTTGCTGTACCTTGGTTCTCATCACGGAGCATACTCAATGCACAGGGACAGGATTTGTTTAAGATGAAACTAAACCAGAAGGTGGTTCAAGGCATGGAAGCAGACTAGACTCAGTCTGCAGCAGCAAACTGTGTGTGTTGTGTGGGTGCCGCATCCTCAACACCAACCGCTTCGGGTACAGATCTGGCTCCCTTGTTGTGCGCTTATTTGGTCATGGAGAAATAACTCGCATGAGATTTAAGTCTCAGCTAAGAGGTCGAAGCAAAGAGCTTAGAAAGGGTAGATTCTTAAACCACGTCCTAGTTATATCTCAGCTTCTGAATATTGCCTGTACAAAGCTAAACATCTTACAAACAGGCAAGGAGTCCTCTTAAGATCAGTATTCAGTTGCAGGATAGAAGGTCTGGCTATAAGGTGCAGTAGAGTTTTAAGGAAACATTCTTGGAAGAACTGTGATATTTGAAATTTTATGGATCTCCTGTTTCCCTTCATCAATAAACCAGTAATSTTACACAACCTGCTTTTAGTAAAAGCATACTGCAATTTATCATATTTTTCATTGACACTTTGACTCCTTGTTCTGTGAATAATGAAATTAGTTTTAGCTTCAGAGTACGTCACAAGCCTTTGCATGCTACTGAGCTCTGGTTGATAGGCATGTCGTTTCTTGAATCCATTTTTTTTAATTCTTCCTATGCATATGCAAGTTTTTTTCTTAGTGTAAGTAGGGAAGTTCAGTTGGGAATTACTTTATTGCTGTGCGTTCCTGATTGGCTCCCAATCATATTTTGGCACTTCGAAGTGCTGTGCTTAGTGGCTGTGGAGTCCGTTCTGCTCTGCGTAACCTCTTCGCTTCCAGAGACAAACTGTAAACTAGACTGCTGGGGATAAAAGGTTTGCTGCCRTGAGACTGCCTTTCAGTAAAGGTGTCTCAGAGCCTCGATCCTGTCACATTTTAAAACATGCCGAAGAGTTCACCTGCTTGCAGAGACTTTGAGTAATATTAGGAACTATTCTGCACCTGTGTTCTTGCAGTCTGCGCTTGACAACTGATTTAGAGAGGAGCTAGGAAGATAAGTCACCRTCTTTTGCAAAGAGGGCAATAAGGTTTCTTAAATTTACAAAGTACTCAAACAAGTAGATGGCCATTCCAAAAATACTAGACTGATTTTTACCTAAATGAAAATCTTTCCAGCTTCTGAGACATATTAYGTAAAACAGTCAGGCTGTTGACGGAGCTCATTTGTTCTTCTAACTTGGAATTAAACTTTTTGTACCCATTTTGAAATTTTATTTTGACATAACTCATGTTCTTCCCCTCTTTCCGCCCCATAATAACACTGAAAAAACCACTTCATTTACCAGCACTTCATTTAGCTGTTGTTTTATAATCTGTTATTTCAGCTGGCCTATTGCTTGTTGCTAACCTTACAAATTTGCATTTCCATTACTTCTTCAGCAAGATATTTTTTTCAAATAGAATAGATTATAAGGACAAAAATTTACAGGCTACGATTTCTTACCCACGGTAGTATAAAATAAGGCAAAAATAAGATGTAGACTTTCCTTTTTTAGATCTTGTAGTTCCATTGTTAAATACAAGCATTAATCTACATTTGAATATTTCCTGTGTATACCTCATTTCAGTGATTCTTGTTATTTTTTTTTTTTCAATTTGGTATACTGACTGTTGATTTTCAGTGAGTAAAAATTGTTTTCTATATAGCACTTCTTGGAGCCAGTTGATTTTGAAGAAGGAAAATATTCATTGAAGTTTAAGGAGGCAAAAGGTGGCAAAACTGTTTTCCTCATGACATCAACTTGGGATGGTGAACAGCAAGTTTTCTTGAGCATTGCTTATTTCATAGCACACAAGGCGGTTCCCAACTGGAATTTCAGAAGTTCACAGGAGGACAGAGAATTATGTAGACTTCATAGATATGTTCTTTTGTCAGATAGTGCCCTAATGAAAAAGCAAATACACTCTGACAGAGGGCATTAAGTAAATAAAAAGCACAAATGTAGCTTAGAAAAGTTCAAAATACATTACTTTACAATAACTTGATGCTCAGCAGTTGGCATTTCCCCTAGTATTTAGTTGTTTATATTGTTATTTTAAAAACTGATAAAAATGAAGTGTAATTTAGTAACTAGTTAAACTACTATGTGTCCCTGTCTGATCTACTCTGAAATGAAATGATGAAAGAGCAAWCTATATATTTCATTTAGCTTTCATCACATAGCACAGTTTTCTGGATAAATTCAATGGTCTTTCCAGTAGGTCCATGCATGGAATCTGTGCTTAATGATTTCTGTGTGATATTGAGAGATTGTGATGGGATTTTATCCTGCAACCCTGATTCAGGCAGAACTCCAGCAGGAGTCGATTAAAATTTTATCTGAATAAATTTGTAAGATACAGTTCCCAATGCAGCTCAGCTGGTTTTAACAACTCTTTAGATGGATGAGAATACAAAGCCCACCATCCCACAGTCTTTGCATTAACACCATAGAATGTAACTACTAATATTTTATTTTCCCAAACTCATTCGGTCAACTTCATCTGAGTCAACTTTTCTCGACTAAGGAACAGGAATGCAGTCAGTTTAGATATGGTACTAAAATTTCCTACCCTCATATTAATTGGTAGATATTTTCCAAATATTAAGGATTCTACTAATCATAAAGAGCCCTAGTTACAGGCAACTTTGTAGCAGAAATGCTGAGCAGAGGGGCCTGTCTAAAAACATGATAAAAAGTTTGCCTTTTATGTGTCACAGAATTAGTATTTCTAAAATACAGGCATAAGGAAAAATAGCTACTTTTATCTAAAGCCTCATTCATTTTGGACTAAAACTATTGAAAAGTATGTATTAAGCATTCTAAGTTCTCCCTTTTATCCAGTACATATAGTGTGTAAATTTAGCTCAGCCATCTTCATTACAAAAAGTTGCAGTTGTGCCTATTTTTCAAGTTTACAAGTTTATCTTTTCTGAACAGCAAAGCTACAAATAAAAGGGTCTCTGACACTGCAGTTCCACAAGGTGAAGCTGAAAAGTGAGAGAAATATGCATGTAAAGTAAAATTTTCTGCATACGTTAGAGACACTACTAACTAGAAGAAGTAAATAATGCCTTTGCCAAAGACGCAGGAGGGTATGTGGACATATTAGTATTTCTCTTAGTTCAAGAATATATTATACATTAATACCACAGGGATTAGYGGCAATTCCTCTTTTGCCGTTTTTAACAGACAATAATATGGTAGGAATGTTCTCTGAAGAAATTAATAAATGCTCTTAAAGGTAAAATCTGAAACTTGGAAATTTCTGATAATCACTAGTTTTTAATAACTTGATTTTATTGTCAGTGCATTTAAAATCTTTAGCTATGACTAAGTTAAGAAATTAATTGTACTAGGAAGTAATGCTCAATCAAGATTACTTTAAATAGTTTAGAGCTGTTCACTGGGGTAAGGCGCTGATGAATATCTCAAAGGGGCAGATCATCAGCTAGTAATAATTACCACGTCTGTTGAAATATAGATTGATATCTCTGATCTATATCATGCTACTACAGGAGCCCTTCCTATAGCTACAGTTGTTTGTTACCTATATGATGCTCGTAGGAATAAGCATCTGTGAAAAAAMTGAGTATCTTTGATCTTTTGGTTCACATTATCCGTGCTTCTCACCATGCTCCTTTCCCTTGATTTAAAAACCATAGAGGTACTATACAAATAATGTCCCATTGATTTCTAAAAATACAGTAGTATAGGAATACAATGCTATTGCTGTGTGAGTAACACATAATGCTAATACCCTGTTTGCACTGTCATTGAACTTCAGATGATATGTTTGCATGTCAATACTGTTATGAGCATTATAGCTTAACCTAATGTTATATGCAATAGGTATATGTATCATTGACACAGTGATAAAGGACCTTTTTCAAAGACAGGAGTACCTGTATATTTTCTCATGTTAGATTTTTGGGTAATGAAATCAGGAGAGAAAGGAGGCAATTTTATAAACTCAGCAGGAATTGGGATTTATGTCTCCTTGTGTCTGGCTGGTAGCTTGTTTTGTTGCTGGCTGRATGCATGACCAAGGACTCAGAGTTAAAACAAAATACATTTAAACCAAGATGTATCAAACTTGGGGTAGCCTGCTTTAGGGATACTTTTCATATATCTAAATGAGGATTTGGTTACCAACCTGGGTAATGTTTAAAGGCCAGATGTCTAGTGGTATTTGAACAGTTACTTGATGTGCTTAGATGCACTTGGCAGTAAATGATAGGGATATAAATACCTGCCTTCTTAAGTGATTTGGGGAATTCCATGAAGATTTGAATATTTCTGTGACTCTGCCTCTTGAGAGCTTTGAAAATTCACCCACAGATGTTTTAGAAGAAACAGACCGCATGGCTATCTTCCACTTCATTATTAACTTAGGAGAYGGTAATATTTATACCTGAGGGGGTGTTAATATGTCTGTATTGTATTTTAACGCACTTGAGGAAAAAAAGGCTGGAGATAAAAGTATCAGTTTGACTATCCAAATCCTTGGAGCTCCRTGCTGGGGAAGAGATTTGCTAACCCACAGTATGCCTATGAAATATGAAATTTTTTGCTTCAGCACGCACTCTTGAAGARAGCTGAAGTGCTCAGTGAGTGATACAGAAAAGCAGCAAGAGAGTTTGAAGCACTGTATCTCCAGGGCAGTATGGGAAATACAGATAATTTTATATTACATGGGTGCCAAAGATTTAGCAACTGCCCTGCTCCCCCTATYATGACAGCAATTCTTTTCAATAACCTCATTGTTGCCTTTGTGCTGAAAACCTCACAAATTTAAGTCACTAGATGAAGCTCTGAAAAAAGCATGAGACTTACTATAGTAATAATCTATGTCRTGTTTTCATTTTTTCTTCTTAAGCTTCTAGGGTTTAGTTTATCTATGAGCAACTAGGGGATTATTCTATAAGTGACCAATATCAAYTGAGTAGCTCTGTATAGTCTTTTGAACCAGCTATGCATCCAGAAGATCCAACCCTACTTGTGTCGAATATATCTGCCAATATGAAGCCACATTGTGGATTTTTTTTTCCTGTTTATTTTCATAAAATTGCATATACTAAAATCAAGAAACATCAGGAAATAAGTTTTTGAATTTCCCTAACAAATGTACTTGCGTTGTGTGACCAAGCAGAATTATAGAATCAGTAAGRTTGGAAGGGACCTCTGGAGATCATCTAGTCCAACCTCCCTGCTYAGCAGGGTCACCTAGAGCATGKTAGACAGGGYTGCATCCAGGCRGGCYTTGAAKATCTCCAGAGAARGAGACTCCACAAYCTCTCTGGGCAACCTGGTCCAGTGCTCCGTCACTCTCACAGGGAAGAAATTCCCCCTCACGGTCAGGCGGAACTGCCTGTGCTTCAATTTCTGCCCACTGCCTCTTGTCCTGTCACAGGGGACAACAGTCTGTCCCCGTCCCCTTGACACCCTCCCTTCAGGTACTTGTACACATTGATAAGATCCCCCCTCAGTCTTCTCTTCCCCAGGCTGAAGAGGCCCAGCTCTCTCAGCCGTTCCTCATAGAGCAGGTGCTCCAGCCCTCTGATCATCTTTGTAGCCCTACGCTGGACTCTCTCCAGTAGCTCCATGTCTCTCTTGTCCTGTGGAGCCCAGAACTGGACACAGGACTCAAGATGAGGCCTCACCAGGGCTGAGCAGAGGGGCAGGATCACTTCCCTTGACCTGCTGGCAACACTCTTCCCAATGCACCCCAGGAGACCATTGGCTTTCTTGGCCACAAGGGCACATTGCACGATCTACATTGTCCTCAAAACTTCTACTGAATGGAGCACGATCTTGATATTAATCGGAACTGTCTATGCACCTCCCACATCATGTATTACAGAAATTAGATGGCATCTAATCAATTAGATTGCAAAAATACCTGACTTAATTGTTCTTCGGCTAAGAAAACATTTTAAAAAAATAACTAGTTGGTTGATCTGGAACTTTTTTTTTCCTGCCAAACACATATAAACTAGACATAAATTTACTGGAATTTATACTGGACACTTTTTCCTTGTTTCAGTATCCTTTGAAAAGCTTTGTTATGGGTCTTTTGGCTATAATAGCGGGACATAGAAACATAAGAAAGAAGCAGTAGCCACTGCCAAACCCACAGCAGTGACTCCTTGCAAGGAGGAGGCAGCTCCTCTGTGAAAGTCTTGAATGTTTTGAGTATAGCCACCAATCTCTGTCAGGCCACTGGTTCCCATAGGTGAAATACAGTATTCCAAAGAGGCACAAACAGTTAAATGATCATGAGAAAATGTGTAGTCCTGATCCTAACGTGCAAATTTCAATGCCTGCTCAGGACAGAACAACAGACAGAATTTAAAAAAATGCAACAAGCTGAAAAACAAAGGAAAACAACGTATTGCCTGCTGTTTTTGAGTCTACTGATTCCTAGCTTGTTGTGCTTAACATTCCTAGGAATGTTTCTTTATTGGTAAATGAAACACAAAATGAAGATATCAGCATGCCTCTTRAGAACATGGAAGAAAAATGTGTCACACAGACTTTTATCTCTATTGGGAATGGCCAACATTAACATTTTTCCAGGTTCTTACATGCTGCCTGCTTGCATACAAGCAACACACTTATGGGAGGTGGTGGAGGAGAATCCCTCACAAACCTAAATACTACCTAACTTCCTTCAGATGTTTGGATGTGCTTACTGATTACATTTTTGAGGCTATACTGACTCAGGAAAGAAAAGAAAGGACGAGGAAAACAGCCCAATGTGGCACCAGTGAGGAGTTCTTCCAGCTGGAGGGACATGAGGTGTAACTGGCAGTGACATTGTTCAGTGGCTTCGGTGGAGCTAGTACATCAGCAACCCTTTTCCTAGATACTTGAGAATAGCCTAATCTATAAATAAGTAGCTGTTTGCAGACCTACCTGTGTTTGCATGTCTGAGACAAAGACAAATGATACTAAATCAAAAGAATAAACAATTCTAAATCAGAAGGGTTGAAAACTTTTACTGTCGTTGATGGCATGTTGAATATCAATATTTTTAAAATCCATGCCTAACTTCCCAGTCCTCACATAATGAAAAATAAAAGTATTGCAAAGTGGTAGCAGCTGCTGCAGGCAATTTAAAACCATGGCTAAGCCAAAAAATTTAATTTTCTTTCCCTTGTCATTGTAATTTTACTTTAAATTGCATTTTAGTGGCTATTGCTCTAGGTTAAAATTTTCACTTTTCTATTTAGAATTTTCCAGTCAGAAGGAGAAAAAAATTAACTTCCTGACTCACCTCCTCTTTAACAAAATAAATGTGATAATGCTTTTCTTTTTTAAGAGCATTCTTCATAATAAAAAAACATAGCTTCTTTTCTATAAATGTTCTGAGGTCTTGTGGACTATTGGACACGTTCATAAGTAAAGCTTACTTTTCATAAAGTTCATCTTTTTCCTAAATTTCCACACTTATATACTTCCTGTTAGTTATTACAATATGCAGTAGGAGTGGGTCTGTCTGTTGGTCTGTCTCTGGCTCAGCAGAGATCTGGGAACTAGGGATCCCTTCTTCTGTTATACAGGCACACCGGTCCCATAGCCTACCCCCAAAAGCCTGGCATCCTCGTTGTTCCAGCTTTACATTTTCCCAACTCCACAAGCCTTAGGAACGTTATTACTATTCTGCTTTAGGTGTGGAAGGTCCCTTATTTCTGCCTGTTCAGCAACGTGTACCACCGACCTCTTTTTCGAGTGGATGCAGGAGTCAAATGGTGGCAATGGGCAAAGTGGTTTTGTGAAACAGGAGCCTTCTTAACGCAAAACTCAGAAGAAATTCCTGTTTTACTCATAATGAAAAAATAAACTGACTTCTTTTCTTTTATAATAGCTGTAAGGTTTTGCTGGATAGGCTCTGAGCTACCGTGTGCTGGTCACTATTGGAGCAGTCTGAATGGCCGGGCCCAGTGTGGCCACAACCTGTCARCGTGCCACAGCTGAGGTTTGTGTAATACATAGAATTTGGAGAATTCTTGTCCTGGTTCCTAACTAACTCCCAGTCTTTGATCTGTCAGTCCATCTGTCGAGGCTTTTACAGTATTTTGATCCTTGTTTTATTTTAGCCCATAGTTATTTGGGCTCTTCTTGGATGTGAAGAATCACACATTTTTCTGAAAAATAACTCCACCAGCAACATTCCAACACTTAGACGAAATCCTTAGTTTTAGATAYATAAAGTCTTGGGTTCATAGGCAAATTTCTTTTTGAGTATCTTTTGGTTAGGGCGTAAACACTCTGTGACTCCTCTGACAGTGGGACTTTACTTGTTAGAATTTAACTTCAAATGTTTTAAAAGGTGACTTGAAGGAAACAGAACATGTTTGTATTAAATATACAACGCAGTGTATTAGACAGTAGTGAATGCGGTGAGTGTTGGTTTATAAAAATGTCTTCCACGTATACTGATATAGTTGGTGGAAAAACGGAACTTTTAGAAGGACCAAAAGCAAGGCAGCATAGCTAAACAACGGAGTAAAAGGCCATTTACAATTAAGAAGGAGTCCCTTCAAAAAGCTGATGCCCAGATGAAGAAAGTAGAAAGTACCACAAACCATGGCAKATTAAGTGTAAATATATAAGGCAGGCCAAAAGAAGTCTGAGGAATCACTTATGAAAAGCATAAAAACTTCTAATAAATCCTTYTTATAAATGCATTGGAAGCAAGAAGCTTGCCAGAAAGCCTTTAGGGCCACAAGAAGAGTTCAGAGAACATAAGGCTATAACAAGAAAATTAAATGAGTATTTGCCATCCATCCTGTGGAGGAGCTTGGGCATTCTGGAACTTGTCTCCACAGGCAATCCATCAGCAGATGTGTCTCAAATTGAAGCATAGGTAGAACAGACTGAACAACAGAGCAAACTGATAAAATGAGCAGTAACAAGTTGTCAGGTCCAGATGGTGCTGCTTAAGAATTCTAAAGGAACTAAAGGAGGAAGCAGTTGAACCACTTATTCTGGTATGCAATCTCTTTTTAAAAACTCGTTTGGTACCAAAATTAGATWACATGATACAAATTTTTAAGGAGGGTTCCAGACACCTCAGGAACTATAGGAAGGTCTGGGGAACTACTGACTACTGAGCCTAAAATATGGAAAACTATTGAAGAAAAAAGGGCTTATCCTGTACAAAACTACATGGCATCTTGTTTGCTCAGCGTCCTCGCATTTCTGTAGACATCTATTATTCTGTTATTGACCAMGGTTAGAGGTCGGTTAGTGACTTAGATGGACCTTTGGTTTGATCTTGTATATCTGCTTGTATATTCTCAAAGTACTAAGCATAACAAAATACTCGTACATTAAGGAAAGAGAAGCAAAGGACATGAAGAGTAAAATATATCATATCTATTGAGAATATTTTAAAAATGTAATGCTTAAGTGCAAGGAAAAAGTATTGYTGATACAACCAAAAACATGAATAAAAATATATGTTCTAACCTTGCAGATGGTTTTCTCAGTAACGTGGTAAGAGAGTCAGTCATGCAATTTTTAAATTCAGAGTTAACCAGTAAATGTACTCTCCAGACCTACTCTTCTAATGAAGGATTTTTAAGACCTGCAGCTAGTTTAGTCATRAAAACATTTATGTGACACTTAGACATTTCACAGATACTGAGATACAAAATCTCTATAAAAATAAGAAGAATCCAAAATTCTCTTTTCTATAAGAAACTTGTTGCATGACTTCACTGCTTCCCTTTCCATTCACATCCAGCACTGAACATCCAGCTTTGAAGAAGAAATGGTATATATTTGCTCTTTCTATAAAGATACATAAAACATGTATACAAACACAGGAAGAGCAGATATATTTTTGCAGTAGTTTGTTGCATTAAAACTGTAAAAATAAAAAAATACGCTTTATTTTTCTTTGTGATTTCTTTGGCTTCTATTTTAATGGAATTGGCCATGTAGGCATTTGGATATTTACGACTCATCCCCAAATTTCCTTTAAAATAACGTAAGGTAGTTATTGTTCTAATAATGCCTGTAATTCTTTATGGCATCTTTATGGCATCTGACAGAATATCTTATGTAGTGACCCAAAACCCTATAAGTGATATTCCTTTCCCTGAAAACTCTTCAGCGTACTTACGGTAAGAATTTAATCAGGCATCCTGCTTTGGGGTAATGCAGATATTTGCACAAACATTAGGTTACCTCAAATGACAATTAAAGCTAAAAATAATGTTATGATGCATAGTAGCTCGCTCCCTGGGCTTCCCTGTTTGATGTAAGATTTTGTAATTCAGTGTACATAATTGTTCACTGAATGCTTGGTTATAAAACAAAATTAAAAAACAAACACTCATTCTACAATCAATATTTTCCCTAAATTAATAGGTAAAGAATATGTAATAGCAGAAACCTCCTTTAATCTAACTAGTTCAGCATGCAATAACTCTGAAAGTACAATATGTACATTCTTAATTACTTTGTAAATTAAAGGGAGATATAAATATAATTACTATATAAAACTGTCTTAATTTTTCAGCTTACCATTGAGATGCTTTTGTACTTGTAGATATAAAACATGTTGCATTCAAGAGACCATCGTCATCATTGAAAAGTCTTGATCTATGAAGTCCGTTTGCTTGACTGACAATYACTGGGTCTGGTTTAAAAAAATCAATTGGGTGCAACATGCTTCATGACTTGGAAATTATTTATTTCATTTTGAGAAACTGAAGGGTGATCCACTGACTCTGCAAAAACAGTTTAACTCCAGAAGCTGGTTTCAAATAGTGCAGCTGAGAGTTGTTGAGTTGTAAACAGATAGAAGCAGAGATAATACTCCAACATCAATGTTCAGATAATACATACACATCCATYTAACTTAATTCCTATTTCCATGGAAAATATGCATCTTTATTCTGGAAACTGAAGCTGGTTAAAAAATGCAATACAGTGACATTGTTGTAGCAAGATACTTGCCCATAAAAGTCCTGCTTCCTTAGCTGCTACAGCTGMCTACCAGAGCCTAAATATTACTTACTGGAATGGGGCAAGCGTAGAGTTTCTAGCATAGTCATTTTGATCAGTGAATATAGAGTTTAACATGAAGGAGCTCAAAAGACTGCTTCCAACGCAATGACATACTGCTGGAGAGAAGTCTCCTGGAAGTGCTCATGTTCCCAATGTATCCACAAGGACGATCTCCACTCCACATCTTCATTTGAAATTCATTGCTGGAGGTAAAAATATTTGATGTTCTTATTACGGTACAAAGTTCATTTTCATAGGTTATTTTAGACCTTCAAAGGATAAGGCAATAAAGGCACATATGATAAGACCTTCCTTTCTTTCTCTCTCTCTTGAAAATCTGACTATAGATGGTTTCATGTACAAGATATAATAAGACTAAACTTATATTTCACAGATTYATACCTTCTTTTCTCTCATCTTGGTATTTATCAGCACATTTGGAAACATCAGGGACAAATTTATGCATGTACCTATAAACCGAGATTGAGCTGACAATAAGCTTCTAATTAAAACTATATAGTCATAGTCCCCCAATCGCAAARGCAAACTGACTGTAACTAGTATTGTGATGCTTTACTAACTCTTCAGAGAGCGCACATATCCAGAGAAATAGCAGCTATTACTGTCAGGAGAGAAATCTCCCAACCATAAATTTGCCATCTGTTTGAATTGAGCTCCTCTTCATCTGTAGGGTCTGACATGTTGGATAAAGCAGTGTTGATAGACTTTCTTTTTTTTTTTTTTTGTTTCTTTCTTTTTTTTTTTTTTTTTTTTTTTTTTTTTAACACAAAAGCTTGTTATGAACACAGGAGTAAATATACAAAACCTTAGGAAACTAGCAGATTTATTAGGGAGCAATTGTTCTGTATTCATACATACAAGTGCTACTATATTCATCAGCAATAAGACTCTAGAAACAAATGAGCCATAGAAGACCCCAGCCCTTATTGTGAAGTTTTAGCTTAAGTTCTGAGGCTAAGCATGTGTAAATAATAAGTTTAAGCATAAGCACACAAAGTCCCACAGCAGGATCTGTACTCCAGGTTCACGAAGCATTGATATGTACTGCTAGACCCCTTGAGCAGCAGTCAGAGATTCTTGCTTAATCTGCTGAATGACCACGTTTATGGTCATTGCATGAGTTATTTGTTTAATTGCTTGTAATCACTATTTAATGTACTTTCAGTAAAACTCTGTATCTTTCTGATCCATAAGCTTCTCTGAGTTGTCAAATTTAGCTAGTTAGGCTGCAATCTTATACAACTTGCTTTGAGTAACAATTTGAGTGTAATTGTGGTATTAGAAAGTACTGATAGTGACAGATTGAGTAGAGCATACCGTCTTTAAAGTATTTCTTGAAAGCAGAAGAAATGGATCAAGGGGCATCCTGTTCGTCCGTATAATCTTGAATTTATATCTGGAAATGTTTACAGCTGCAATCAGAAGGAGACTTATTTAAACGCTGTCAGTTTGCTCATGCACCTTTTGGGATATTGTTGTCCTGAATCATTTGCTGAAAAACAGGTCACTGTGAGATAAGTGACCCCTCATATTTTGTGGTATTATGACTCACTGAGCTTTCTTCTTCATGTGTACTTTAATTATTAAGGCTTACTATGATGTCTGCTTTGCTCTTTACTTTTGAGTTGAAGTTGTTTAAGGATAGTAGAGATGTAAATATCATTGACAAAAGGTAATCCATAAACATAAAGCTGTGACCGTAACTCGGAAATGCTATTATAGCTTGAATTTAAAAGCCAAAAGGCAAAGTAATTTTAAATAAGTTTATCAATATGAATTAATGAATTTTAAATAGAAGGTTGCTTTTTTATGTGCTGTAAGAATTACACGTGAGCTTGCAGAATGAGAAGACATTTTATGCTCCTGTGATTAGATATTAAAACTATCACTTTGGTTATGTGAAAAATACTCTTTCCATATCTTAAATATTTTGATATAGCTTTTACTAGTAACTCTTTTTTTCTCTAAAATTAGTTTGAATGGGAGCCAACTTTATCCTTCTGCTGTATAGGGTAACGCAAAGGACTAATTCAGCTCTGAAATTATAGGGTAAAATCCTATCTTCATGGGGCTTTAGCACTTAGATTATTATGCATCCCAAGCTATAGTGTTATGAGACGTTTTCCATGCTTTTTTACACAGACAAAATGTAAGTTTTATTTTGCCTTTCTAGACATCTGTGTAGATCATATACATACGATTTAAGTGTTTCCACACTAGTTCCATACCAGGCTTCGGGAAAAAAAAGCACCTCATGGTTCTATACTTAAAATTGTGTTTTGACTGAAATAGAAACTTAATTTTTCTTCAATTACACTTCTGATGGAATCAAYTGCTATAAAAAATATGTAGCTTGAATTATAGTCAAAGAATGTTTTGAAAAAATATTTTGATGAGCTGGGGAAAAATCCTTGAATATGCCATGTGCACAGATGTTTTGAAGTGTCTAAGGGTTATTCCTTTCCATTTTTCTCAAGATAGAAAATATTAAAACAATTCCAAACTGTGCATCTTTGTACGTGTTGCCATACTTTTGAGGTTAAACCAGTTTTCAYGGAAAGCATGCAGTAAAAATGTTGTTAAGGAATAGTTATAGGTTTGCAATATTTGATAACTGATCAATAAATAAAATTTCGGTCTCTCTACCATTAAAGGTAGTGGTTTGCTTGGTGATTTCATTTGCAGCTCAATGCTTAGCAAAATTTTGGGGGCTTCACTGCATTTCCTRGTGCTGGAGATGAATGGATTAGACTAGAGTATCTTGCAGAAGAACACAAGCTTTACAGAGTGCCTGCCTTGTGAGGATCAATGGCTTTTATTCTATGCATCTGAATGGCTAAACACTAAGATGCCGAGTTCCAAGGATTTTCCTGTATACCTTAGCAAAAGGAGACAGCAGCAATACACAGGCTATGGAAAACAGCAGATGGCAGATGTTAGAGGAGATGCAGCTGCATGGCTGGTTGGAAAGCATCTTGACTGGAGCCAAGCRGTTGGAGAATTTCCTTAATCAGGAATTGAGCCAAGAGAGCCAAATCAAACTTTATGGCTCCTCAACACATCCTGGATGTCTCACTGCTAAAACTAGAGCTGATGTTTCAGACTACATCAGATAATGTGCAGAGATCTCTCTGCAAAGCAACAGATGTCTGGAACYGCAAAGTCAGAACTGTAGCCAAAATAGCCATCAGTATGTAAATCTGAGCTGAAGTTATTTAATGCAGTTTGAGAGAAGTCCCCCTCAGTGCATCTGTTAGCAGCATTCCCAMTAACATTATTTAATAACAGAATTATAAACTGTTATCCAAATTTACATAGCCCCTGCAATTGTTGTTCACGTAGTCAAGATCCAAATACTCTGTCTGTAAAAGCAGTTTGTGCAAAACTGTATTTCCAGTCCATGTAGGAATCTTCAGTAGATTCATACTCATAGAAATGTTTCAAAAAAGTTTAGTCTTCTGTGAATCCATACRTAGCCACGAAATCAACAATTAGACATCCTTCTGCATTCCCGTCTTAGGAAATATCATTCAAATATCTCCGTTTTCTTACAAAGCCAAGTAATTCTATGAAATCTTATAAAGTGAATATAATGAGAAATCAAGGTACTACCTGATTGTAGAATCATCAGTGTTTTTGTAGCTGTTCACCACATATTCAAATGCATACCACTGGTCATGTTAGTGAGAATTTCACATCAGATTTTTCAATAGTTTGCTCACATTGTTTGCTTTAATTTTGGTAAGTAAGTCGAATGATAAAATTAGAGACTAGCAAATTTTACTGGCATGAGAGAGAGGAGGAAGCAGCTGAATATTGCACAAGAATTTGGAGTCAGGAAAGCAGTAAAAGAACAAACTGGGTAGGAGAGAGAGGCGGATAGAGAATTTTAGTAGTGAAAGAGAAAATTCCTTAGTAATATGAGAATATGCTTATTCTTCTGGGAAAAGAAAGACAACTGGGAAATATTGACTCATAGACCCTCTGAATTGCCCTCTGACTGGTCAGAGACTGACTTGGTAAGTCCTTAGAAGACTACTTTGCCTATRATTAAACTCTTAATAACCTGTCCAAGAGTCTATGGAGAGGCTAAAACCCAATTTCCAGTGCAGAAGTTGTCAGAACAATAAAGTACAGAGTGATAGAAATCCCTTCATAGTATTAGGTTTAATACACAGCGTTCCTTCCATTCAATTTGTTCTTCCCATCATTGTATGTGTATTTGAAACGAAAAAGAAACCATCAGACTGAAACCAATACCTAAAGAGGACGACAGCTTGATGGAAGGTACCCACAATATTGTATAAATCCATTATATCTTTTAAAATGCTTTCCTTACAGCAGATGCAAGTTTGTTTAGTTAGGAAGAAAATGAACTGTCTTTCAGAAAATTTCCTTTCTCTTAACAAGACTCTGTTTAACATTTAAAAATTCCAAAGTACCTTAAAATTGTGGACCTGGCAATGGTCCTAGCAGCTCTAACTCAGCAATACTTGTGTCATATTGACATACTTACTAATTTGCTCCTTTGGGTCTTCTATGAAAAGCTGGTTTTGCATTTACATTTTGAAATTATTGACAGACTGAAGAGATGTTAAACTTTATTTTTTGTTATCATTTTCATATCATTTTCATATACTTTTTGGCTCAAAGGCTTCTTGTTTTGTTGTCATTTCAGTACATTGTGTCATGAATAGCATTATGTTACTTTAAGTTGTGCTTTTTCCTGGGAGACTGCAATCCTCATCAAGCTTGGCAGTTAATTGCGGTCCAAGAATCTATCTATTGAAAATATTTTAAATATTAGAAAGCAAATCTCAGCAAGCCATATATAGCTTGAGACTTTATCTCCTTCAATTATCCCTTTTAAGGGCATTGTTGGAATCAGTCAGTTCATAATCAGTGTTAAAATAGAATCAATGATTTTTATATGATATAATAAAATTCTTCATTTTTTCTTAGGATGGGAATGCAAAAGCAGAAGAAATTAAAAGAGCATATTTATTAAAGTATGACTTTATGTCTGAGTATTGTATGTATGTATTATGTATGAGTATTGTAGTTGAGACCGTATTAGGGTAGACCACTTTTTTCAGCTGACCTATAGAAAGATATTTTTAAAATATGGTTTTTATTACCTACATAATATTTTCATAGCATCTTGGGTGGAATGCTGAAGGGACGAGAGATACTAGGCTGAAGTTAAGCAGCTGCTGTGCTAGGAACACTACTTACCATAATGACCAATATTGTCTCATTGCATCTTTTGTCTCTCGCCTATTATTTTCTGACTTATATTTAAATTGTAATTTAGGGTAAGAATATTCTTATCTTGTCAGATTTTTCGTACTGTGGCTAGCACAACAGGGAAACAGTTCATTACCATAATATTAGATAGAAAGAAATAAAATAGATACAAAAAGGTTTTTGTGTAGTCAAAAGCACMTTTAAAGTGCACAGAGAAGCCCACTTCTCAATTTTCAGAAACAATTACTTTTAGTGCTCTGATTTAGATACAGAATGTTTCAGTGAACACCAAAGATTTCTCTCCTTTTTCTGGAAGTTCTGTATAGTCTCTTTCTTTGTTTACTGTAGGAAAAACAGTATAGACAGAAAAGGACCTTCTGTATTATCTTGGCACAAGATTTGATAATTCCAATGAAATAGTCAAGCTACACTGAGTAAATTTATAGAAGTATTCAGTTACCTTTGTTCTTTGATTTTAAAATAGCCTATTTCTAAATTATTCTTAATAGTTCTGTTACTGATCTATAAATCATTTTATGCAGATGTGAAATAAAGTTATTTTAATTGAGAAATGCTCATGTATCCTTCTAGTCTAATCTCACTGACAGCACTTTTAGGAAGACCAAGATGCTGATATATCTTTAAAAACCTATTTTTAAGYATTGCACTTGAAGTCCACAGGAAAGGCAGGGCAGGCTGATCCTCAGTGCTGTAATACCCCATTTCTGCAGTTGCAGGTTTAGGAAGGTGATGCCTACACCTCAGCTAGATGCCAGAATGCTAGACATAGTGGGAACATGAGACTCCAGTGCCTGGGATTCGTAGCAACCAGACGGCTGAGCTGGGCTAACCTGAGCTAGTCCTAGAGTAGTATCCAAGTAGTATCCAAGGCACCTACTGCTGCATATGACATGAGACTTACATGCACCCCTCATTCTTATATACTGGCACCTGAAGGCCCTGGGGTATTTCAAGTGGCATTAAGTTCCTGCATTTGGGACAATTGAATTGAGCCCTTAAGTAAAGCGTAAAAAAAGCCTGCACTCGGTGTTTAGA
Source organism: Rhea americana (assembly GCF_003343005.1). NCBI lineage: Eukaryota > Metazoa > Chordata > Aves > Rheiformes > Rheidae > Rhea > Rhea americana. The sequence goes on along the minus strand of NW_028186468.1, from coordinate 784,000 downwards.
CCTCAGTGATGTACTGGCTGCCCTGAGAAATTGTACCCAGATGTGACTGGAAGATCCCCCCTCARTCCATCCTAGTCATCTTAATTATTTCATTGGAACAGTCAACTCTTCTTTGGCAAATTGGATAGTCTGGGTTATTTGTCTTCTTATGTATCTTTTTAGTGATAATAACAYTTTCCCAAGAAGTAGAAAGAAGCATTTATCACCCTTGAGAGTGCTCTGACCCCTGTGCTAGAGGATGAGTTGAGAATTATGCGTTAGCACAGGTAGGACAGAGTAATCAAGATGAGAACATGACTGTGCAGCCCTACGATAGACTGTTCTTTAGTTGTCAGCAGGTACTCCTGGATTCTACTACCTACTCCCCTGTATTTTATCCAGTGATGTTTTATTTTTCAGGCAGAATGTATAAGCGTCACTAGGGATAATGCCCTGGACTTCCCTCTTTCACCAGAATTCCTTCATTACTTTCAGCACTCCTGGCAGTTTTTTTCCCCATGATCTGAAAAATTTTAATTTCTGGCTGACAGCAACTCTGCTGCAAAAGTACATCTTGGACACCAATAGATTATCAAGGGTCTTGTGCTTCTTTTTCTGACATATTTGTACATAGAAAGGGGAGACTGATTTCAACAACAACTCTGTTTTTATAGCATATTTCTTTTCCTCTCCTTAGAGCTGAAAAAAAAAATCTGTCTAAAGAGTCCATGAGAGACTTGGAAAATTTGAGGTGGATGGTTGTGGTAGAGAGCTGAATTCTGCTTCCTAGATTGCAACAAATTTTCTTTTAGTTGACTCTCAAATTTGGGAGAAGGAAGATATGTTGACCCAGAATATTATGTGTACTCTGAAGTACACACACTTATTTTTACAGAAAAGGCTGTTAGAATCCCAGTAATAGTAGACGGAGACTGGAAATGAAGTTCACTCGTATGCCTAGTATACCCAGTCATCTCTAAGGTCATTATCCAAGAAACTGAACCAGGAAAACAAACTCTTCTCTAATTTCAAGCAGTATGTATATAGTCCTTGCTTTTACAGGATTAGGTATAACAAAA